>NC_142930.1:43591744-43601744 GCF_046866305.1 Octopus bimaculoides | reverse complement strand
GGATTGGATCTGCAGTCTTCGAGTTAGCTTTCTCCTTTCTGGTTTTGAGAAGCCTAATTTCTGAAGATTTGTATTTAGACAGTGTGTTAAATATCTCAGGACCCCAATAATTACAGGTATAAATTTGAACTTGTAATCTGGATAGAGTAACTGTAGATTTCTCAATAGTTCAGTATCGGTAATCACTTTTTCACTGACCTGCAGCTTTATATTAACATCCCTTGGGCAGTAATGTCTACAACTGTACACTGTTTCTCTTCTCTATCCCAAATCATTATACCAGGACTGTTGTGCTTAGATTTTATTAAGGTTTTCACTGGGACATTTCACCAGCACACCCTTTTATTATGCGTGGCTATGGCTTCTACCATACTGTGGGTACTTATTTCTTTGTCCTCGGGGTTATATTAATATCTGCTGGGGATGTATGAATGAATTTTCTTTGATTTTTTTTTATTAAGTTCTTCATGAGAGTTCATGTTGGTTGTTAATAGACGAACGAAACTATTTTACTATTCCCGCTGCCTGTAAGTGTGCAGTTGCGTGGATGTGTTGGTTGAAATGTCGATGCAGGCATCCATGTGTGTGCATTTGTTCCCATAATAATCTCAGATGGAAAATTTTTCTATGTATGTATGTATGTGAATGTATAGGGTGTTCGGGCTTAATTTAACGACATTTTAAGTCTCCTATTTTTCAAGGATAGTCAACGGCGTTAGAGAGAAGAAATATGAAAGTTTTAGTTGAAACAATGTTACCTGATATGGAGGACTCTAAGTCATCTGAATATTGGAAGAAATATGCACCGGATATCAAAATGCTGACATCATGTCCGCTGCTCAATGCTCTGTGAACATTGTAAATTTCATAAGACGTGACATAAACATCTGCAATTCTGACTATGAAACCGTAGCCAGCAGACGTTCTAGCTGCGTCAGCACATCGGGCTTCTTCTAAGGCCCTGGCCATCAAAGCTTTAGGCTCGTAGTGGAAATGTATATTCAGTACCAGGTGTTGATATACCAGAGATCATATAGAGATGAAGAATAAATTCAAGAACTAAATATTTACTACATAAAAATATATTTTATTTACTGTTCGGTGATGATACATAATCAAAATGCAGAATCTAATTGAATGAAGTAATCCATGCAAGAGATTTCAGAGATAGGAAATATAGAAATAACAGCTAAGTGGTGGCTTTCAGTCATGTGGCGTAGAGAAATAGACGGACATAGCAATGACGTGAATGGCTTTAAGTCAAATCGACTAAGAAGTGAAGAGCTGGGTTAGCAAGCTGCTTTCATTAATGGAACGCTTGACATTCTAGACATTGTACGTTATATCACATTATTTACAGTTGACGGATATTTGTCCTCAGGCTGATATACCCTCCAGCCTTCATCAAGTGTCTTGGGGAAATTTCGAACCTGAGGTCTCATTCATAAGGTATTTTTCGATGTTATTATTATCCCACGGGCATATGCGTAGTGGTTAAGAGCGCGGGCTACTAATCTCAAGATTCCGAGTTCGATTCCAGGCGTGACCTGAATAATAATAATAATAATAATAATAATAATAATAATAATAATGACATCGAAAAATACCTTAGAAATGAGAACCTAGGTTCAAAATTTCCCCAAGACACCTGAAGAAAGCTGGAGGGTATATTAGCCGAAACGTTGACTTAACAACAAACAAGATGAGGACAAATATCCGTCAATTGTAAATAATGTACATAATTCCTCATCTCTTAAATATAGATGTTTCGAGAAACTTAGTAAAGGGAGGTTACTCTATAATCCTTCTTGCAAGGGAGATCTTACAATTATTTAGCTACATAGACCACTCAGTTCAGACGATTGTGTTAAGCTGCTGGAGAATGTGGAGCGTGGTTGAGAAAGACACCGACTGTTGTCCCTGCAACACGAAGGCCCAACTGATGGCCAAATGCTAAGTGATACTCGAGGAACAAACAGATCGATTCACATACATTTGACCTCAGTAATTTAATCTAATAAAACTCGGTCGCATCATGAAATGCTTTGGAATCTCATAACGTATATCATAAATATTCATTAATCCATATCATTTTACTCTCTTTGGTGGTTATTCCTGGATTAACAATCTCTAATCGTGCTTCCCTTCGCTCTATATTTGGTACGTTATTCTAGTGTAGTAATGGTGCTTCTAGTAAAATAACCAATACCAATAACAATAGCAACAAAAGCATTTGAAATATTGGTGGAAATGGTATTTTTTTGTGGTGCTGCTCGTATTGCGAAGGAGTTAATAGGGAAGTAATTGATTACCTCTAATATTATTACGAACGTAAGAGCAGGATCTAGTAACATTTTTGAGCGAGATACGTGATGTATTATTAGTTTATCATATTATATCAGTTATATTAATATATATCATATTATATTATTGGTAGTTTACGCTTGAATATACTGCAAATTAGAAGTCACGTCAAGACCTGTTTTCCGCTATAATCAGAAGAACCAGTTCAAGTTGAAATGCATTTTTTTACTGATGACTATAGAAAAGATTCTAAGGCTGATGAGTCAATCCCATGAAGAAATTTCCCTTCATGGCAACAATGTGCGTGCTACGTCATTGAATAACCAAATTTTTCTTAATTAGTTTGAACTGCTGGTGTCTGTTCATACTGGAACACCGCTTTGTATTTAGTTGCATTTTAAGATTACATTTCTGTCATTTCAAAGCTTGTTCTAAAATTAGCACTTACCTAATTAGAGATTTGAGTTATTTGTGGTTACTACAGCCTGAAGGTAGCCTACTTGAATTCAATAAAAGTTCCATCGTCCCATTCCTGAATTTACAGATTATTCTTGTACACACGCACGCACACAGATACACGCACACATACACACGCACACACGCAAATACATACGCACTAACACACATACACGATCACAAATACACACACACACACACACACACACACACACACACACACACACACACACACACACACACACACACACACACACTTTATTTAAGAACATTTCATGATGTTTCTTGAATCTATTAAGCTATCTGGCACTATGATCACACTCATATATTACTTTAACTTCTGTATGGGACATCTAAGATTGATCAGACAATTTCATTTCAACACTCCTGAATTGTCGAAACTGTCCATCACCACATGGTCGTACTCAGTACTCTTAGTATCAATAACTCATTGATTTAAAAAAAACAACTTTATAATATTGATTTACTTCTCCAAATAATAGACTGCATAGGACATCAATACCTTTTCCCTTTGGATATATTCATTGTAAAAAATATACAACCCGATGGCATATCTAAAAAAGCCTACGCACTAAATAATATGTTCCAGTTTTCTCAAAACTTAAATTTACCTTGAAATACTATTGGCTGCTTTTCTCGATTGACATCATTTCTGTCACGCACATATCTCTTAGAAGGCATAGATAGGTTAGAGTTTTAGCAAAATGAGCTACCACTCTCGTAAAATCGAGACATCACGGCGACTGTAGTTTAAAATATCTAAACAACAATATTTGCTCGCCTTATGATTTAGAAAACAATGTGCTTGCATGTACTTCTTGCCCTACCGACTGTTATAATAGGCCAGCATAAGGCCAAGATAGGCCATCATTTTTTATGATAGTTTGTTGGGCTTATCACTTCGTAAAATTTCGTCTTGATTTCGATATTGCTATTGTTAACAATTTGTTATGTATTATATAGTTTACCAGAATATTCGAATTTTAAAAGTAAATCTGCGCCAATGAAACCTTTACTAATGTTGTTTTCCAATATAAAAAGAATATGAAAGAAATCCTTAGAAATACCTTGTAGCTGACATGATACCGACATATTTCTGCTTATGACTAAATATATCATTTCTGCGATATACATGGAATATTTCATTACACTCTATCGTAGTTTGCACAAATATATCCCTGCATTATTAATACGCTCACGTGAATTCATATGTCCATCATAACAACGCTCACACACACACAAACACAGACAAACAGATATATAGCTAGATAGCTAGCTAGATAGATAGATATACATATTCAATAATAGCTACAATTTATGCTTACCACTATTAAAATAACGTTGCATAACATCTGACACGGTGCCCTACGATTGGTATCATAATTTCATCATTGATTAAAACTGTTGCATGTCTACATCGGTCTTTTAAATACAGCTTTGTATCAGTTTACTATATTAACACTCAAGTATTAAAGATCTTCACTTTCTAACTGCTATTCCGCATCTCGACTTAATCTACGGACAATAGACATGGGATCTGCTATAAGAATGCATTACTATTTTATATTTAGTCCATGATCTAGAAGTTAAAACCTCGGAACTTAGTGCATATGTACTTCTCTCTAGATTGCATATCGGTATAAGACGATAGAAATATGCTCAAAAGTCAATCTCTGTCTGTCGCAAGGTATACTTATGCAATTGTTTTTGCGAAGAGCTCACCACCACCTCCGGAAGTGACGCCTGATTATCGCCAGCTAATCAGCGAGTTGCCTCCCGTTCTTATTTTCTGTTGCATCGAATATAGCAAAAAGGAATACAGTCTCATTCTAAAGCAAATAATGCATGCCAGATCGGGGATTCAACTCTTCGTCACTATTATTGTGGATCTAACTTACTAACGTTCAGATGACGAGCATTTTTGCTGCATGGAAAACCAGCGTATTTCAATCCTTTATAGATGTGTACATGTATCAGTATACATATGTACCGATAGGCATACAATTGAAGTTAGAATTAACATTAAAAAAATCACTTGATTCCAGACTCAGGTGTCTCTTACGATTGACAACACAGTATTTTCAGTGGAGGAAAGAGTTAAGCTCATATAGCACCACTGGTGTATTTTATGTTATTAGTTATGCTGTGGAAAGGTTGTTATTTTCTAATCCTTGTTCAACACTCATGGAAACAGCTATATTCATAAAAATTATTTTGTAACCACGTTACTAACATATTTGCATTTAGAAAACAATGTGCTTGCATGTACTTCTTGCCCTACCGACTGTTATAATTTATTGGTCTCCGACCACACTGAAGCTGTGCGTACAATATCTTTTATAGTTTATTTTCTCTTGGCTAAGTAATTCGTTCTTTTTTGCATATGTTCTTACATGTTTATCAAATGATTAACTTCATCCGAATAATATACCTGTCAGAGGTTCCCTATTTACGGATACAAGACATCTTATGCCACTTATACCAATCTTCACCGTTGTATCCAAACACGTAAACGTACACATCGTACACACACAGACTCACACAGACATCAAACACACATAAAATTAAAAGCGACTGAAGCAGAGTTATTACGAAAAAGCAATCTTTACCCCCAAAGTAACGTGTTTGAACGCCGAATAATGATATATATATATCATTGACAGAAGCGAACCGTCTGTTGCTGCTGCCAGATAATGAGATTTCGTCCTATCTTCGGTTCTCTTCAGTGACAGACTTACAGTAGCAACACAACAGTCGTTATAAGCAGTTTCGAGCATTTCATAAGTTTCGTTTGCGTTTTTGTCAACTTTAACAAATTTATTGCATAGCTTGCTTCCAAATTGTCTTCGCGTCCCGACTGCATTCTGCAAACTAATCAGCTGCGACAACCAGTGCGCAGTAAGGATATACTCAAAGTGCTGTTACCACCTTCTCTTTCAGTCTGGAATAATAAAGTTGTCACGTCAACATAATAGATGGATGGTAATGATGTATTAAGGTTACAACTACTGTAATGCACCTGGTATAGACATATGCTGGTGTGTGTGTGTGTATGTGTGTTTGTGTGTGTGTGTGTGTGTGTGTGTGTGTGTGTGTGTGTGCGTGTGTGTGTGTGTGTGTGTGTGCGTGTGTAATTGTACGTAAGAAAACCTTGTGATTTCGCTTAAGCACGTTTACCGATGTTTTTGAAGAGGGTCTGAATCAGACGAAGTCTATGTCACAAAAACAAACACAGTTTCAAGAAACAGCACATTAACATTAATTTTTGTCACCACGGAGCTGTGAATCCAATTTCTGAAATACATACCCATGACTGCAGCCACGTTCAAGATATTTCAGATACCGATATATATTTTAGAAACTATATTTCACATGCATGTGTTAGTTACAATCAGCTGACTTCATTCTCACGAAAGTCTGTTGGTGTTATCGCTCGATAATATTTTCCATTTCCTGTGGTGTTAACGTTGATAACACCTTTATACATACATACATACATATATATATATATATATATATATATATATATATATATATATATATATATATATATATATATATATATATATATATATATATATATATATATATATATAAAGTCTGTCATACCGGCCATGACGAAGGGAAATAGCCCTGAAACTCGAGTCGCCTTTATATATTTATATTTATATTTATATATTTGATCCTTTATATTGAACACTCAATATTTCATCTACATTCAATACTTTATTTCATGGTGCCATCCATTTTTATCTTATTTTATTTTATATTATATATTGTATATTATATTATATATTGTATATTCCATATTCTATACCCCACATTGGTTCTGCATGAATATAAATAAAACATAAAAAACAGACAGTGTTGGAACTCTTTTAAACAAAATAATATATATATATACATATATACACACACATACACATATACAACAGGCATAATATATTAGAATATTTTTATTTCACATAACAATCTGGGTCAACAGAAATCTTATAGATGTAAATTTCCAATAGTCAATTATAGGAGCGAAATCCTTAGAAATATGATATAGCTGACATTGTATAAAAATATTCTTGCCAATGGCTGAATATGTCACATCAGTGATATATATTTGGTAGTTGATTTCAGTCCTATACACTTCTACTCCTTCGTTTACAGAAACATATTCTTGCTTAAATAATACATCTAAACGTTGAGACACATATCTACAGGGTGTCCACGAAGTCTGGGTACACGGAATTAACACACCTATATTTAATTAACACGCTTATATTAATTGTTTATGATATGATTTTATTTACTCTATGTACTCAGACTTTATGGACACCCTGTATATGACTGGGCTTATATATATATGTATGTTATTGGCTTACACATACCTCTCTCCCTCTTTGTATGCATGTATATATATATATATATATATACACACTCACACACACACATACATATTTCTATACGTATAATGTGTAGATGTTTCTCAGGTAATATTATAAGTTCGCGTATTATAAGTTAACAGAGTAACACCGTTAGTGGGAAAGGTTATAAAAGGAAACAAGGTAATGGAGGAGATGAGAGGAAGTAAAATGAGAAAAAAGGTGGGGTAAAATACAATAGAATATAGTACAGTACAACGAAGTATAAGTCGGTTAATTTTTCATAATAGTTTTATGTATATAAATGTTTTAAAAGTTTTATTAAACATTTATGGATATAAAAGGTTAAAGATTTGTAAACGTTTTGTGCATATAAAAGTAGACATGAAGTAAATAGGTAGGCAGGTGGGTAGGTACGTAGGTACGTATGTAGGCAGGTAGATAGATAGGCAGACAGACAGACAGACAGACAGACAGATAGATAGATAGATAAATAGACAGATTAATACGAAGGTAGAGTGACTGTTTAACCTGTATATGACGTGCGACCTGCAGTGTGCCTTGCTGCCGGTTATTATAGCGTATTTTGTGAGCGTTTTCGAATCCACAGCTAGCCACCTACACTTTTCTCTGCAAAATAGGGTAGTTTATTCTGTTCAGGCTATATTATTAGCATTATTCTGCGATTGAAAATTTAAAATCACTTCTTTAACTTTCTAAAAAGACATCTCAACGCTTCTAAAAGCAAACTTCGTTTGTTTACTTACGTTTGTCGTAATTTGAATTTAACATATGAGAGCGTCTCATAAAGCGAGATTTATATATCTTAACTTGAAGAGGAATTTGTAGTGGGTAGTTTAGCTTAATCGGTCAAAGAATCGTGACATGTAATCACGGAGATGTGAGTTCTAGTCCACAGCTAGCCACCTACACTTTTCTCTGCAAAATATGGGTAGTTTATCCTGTTCAGGCTATATTATTAGCATTATTCTGCGATTGAGAATTATATATATATATATATATATATATATATATATATATATATATATATATATATATATATATATATATACATACAGAGAGAGAGAGAGAGAGAGAGAGAGAGAGAGAGAGAGAGGGAGATAACAGGCCACGACTGCATAATGAGAAGGATTCTGCACCAAAATGACTTTTCTTCTTCCGTTACAAACATCGAGTTTTCGTCTTTTGTAACTCCTGCTACAAAATCTTTCTTCACGAGATTTTCTATCAGCACCAATTTCCTCGACAAAGACACTTCAACACGGAAGGATGATCCTAGATACAAAGGTGAACTTGAAAACCTTGAGAAGACAGTTGTTGTGAATGATTACAATAACATTCTCACAAAAGATGAAACTGAGAATGAATTCGTTTTCAGATCGTTACCAAAAATCCATACAACATACCCAACTGCCACTAAGTCATGTCTTATTCAAAAATAATATTCAATATTCTATGTTCAGTGTTCACATTATGTTTTTGGTTCTATAAAAATTAATGTTCCAAAATAAAAATGCATTTTGTCTTATAGAGGCTGTGTGCTTTATTAAGAAAACTCAGTATTTCTTAAGATTTTTCACCTTATATCAGGAATTTTTCAAATTAGCTATTGGTAAATTTGATTCAGAAAAGTTTTAAGCATCTGTTGGAGTTGCCTGGATGTGTTCAAATAAATTTCTCTTAGAAGAAAAAAGAAAATGGTCGAGAAAGTGAACAGTATATCGCTTTTGAACAGAATTAATCTTTCCATATACTATGCACACCCCACGTCCGAGACCGCGGCCGATGCTGCTAGCCCAGCGGCTGTCGCTGGCCGTACGCCATCTAATAAACTTTCTTGGGCTATAATAGACTCCGGTATCCCATATCAGGGCCAACACTCCAGTTGTGGACTCTGCTACAAAGAAGGCCTCAAAATGTTAGCACAATTGCTTAATAAATACAACGTGGCTTTTACTACGTGTAAGCACAAATTCTTCCGCACTTTTAATTTCTTGCATAAAACTAAATGTAAGTTCATCCCCCACAAATAGCACCCACATACAAACCACTACGATCATTAACACATACCCCTCTATATCTCTTCTATATCTCCTATATCTCTATATCGCTTATTTCTCCTTTATATCTTACATCTCTTCTATCTACCTTACCTCATCACTTTATGAGATAAATCTTAATTATTTAATTTATCCCTAATTTAATTTTAAAACTTAACCCAATAAATCCCCTATATAAAAGTCCTAATATCTAACTCTAACTCCCCTATATAAAAGCCCTAATATCTAACTAACTCCCACTCATAGATAATTCAACATAGATAAGACTAACACAAAACCCTACTACTCTCTTAAAATTCCTTTCATTTTTGCTCTATCTTCCTCTTTTACCCTATCTGTCTCTACTTCCTCATCCTCTCTCTTGTCTTCTCGGCTACTCCATACGCAATTCTCAGACACCATACATCTATACACATTATCTTATCCCTATAGCCAATCCTTAAATCCCTCCTGACTCCTTCTACCCCTGTGTCTATTTATTTCTCCTCTTTCCTCTTACCACTTAATAGCCACCTCCACTACCATTCTCTTGTTGAACGTTGATATGTTCGCGTCGTATTTCCATGACCGTAAGTCCTTAAAAAAACAACAAATCATCAAAAGCAAAAGGCAGCCCAAAATACTTAAACTCATTTTCACGGCTGCAAAAATGCACAAAGAAACTCCCAACCCAAAGGTCACAAAATACGATAGAACAAACTGCAACACTTGCTGTTACCTAATTGAGGCGCCAGAATTTGAATTCAAAGATGGCCAAACCTTCAA
>NC_142930.1:43526744-43586744 GCF_046866305.1 Octopus bimaculoides | reverse complement strand
AACATTTTTACGTGATTGGTGATAAAGTTTTCTGAGTTGTTAAGAGGAATGTGTATGTGCGTGTGTGTCGCTATTTGTCTCCCCATCACCTCTTAACAACCGTTGTTGGTGTGTTTACATCTCCGTAATTTAGCGCTTCAGCAAAATAAACTATAGAATAAGTACTGGACTTAAAAAATGAATCTTGGGGTCGATTATTTCAAATAAAATCCTTCAAGGCGGTGCTCCAGCATGGCTGCTATCAAATGAATGAAACAAATAAAAGAATAAAAGAATGAAAGCTTAAACTGGCGTGAGTGATATAGTCAAATGAATCCTCTCATTACTTCATTGGTGAGTTATTTCATTGAATGCCGGGTGTAGCCTAAGGATTAGCCCGTTAGGCTCACAATCGTAGGCTCATGGTTTCGATTCTAAGTCCAAATAGCACGTTGTGACCAGGAGGGGAGCACTTCATTTTGCATGTGAGGCGTATGTGGATAGAGGTTTTCTACTTAACTAAATGTTTCCGGGTTCAGTTACACAGCATTGTGCAAGTGTCTTTTTTTCTTTAGCGCTGGATTTGGTAAACAGAAACTGAAAGAAGATCGGTGCATGTATGTGTATACAACTATATGTGCTTGTTTTGTCCTTTACTACTGCTTGACAACCGATGTTGGCTTGTTTACATTCCCACAACTTGATGGTTCGACAAAAGAGACCGATAGGATAAATATGCGATTTAATAAGAAAATAAGTACTTCCTGTAAAGCTTTCAATGCGGTGTCTCAGCATGACTGAAGTCCAGTAATTAAAACCGGTAAAACATAAAATGATGACGCTTGGTATACTTAGCTGAAAATGAATAAGCCCCAGTGATACATTGAGGGAGCAAGCCTACCAAGAAATGGCATACTGTCCAAAGGAAAGGATTTTGTACTCTTAGTCTAAACGCTTTATAAACCTGGATAATTTCTTCCTTTATGAATATGTAGGCTGGAGCTGTCGGAAATTATGTATGACACCTGGCGTGATTGACGTAAATAGCATTTCGTGAATTTTGTATAACGCTCTACTATTTCCAATGTTGTTGGCACTCCGTCGCTTACGACGTCGAGGGTTCCAGTTGATCCGATTAACGGAACATCCTGCTCGTGAAATTAACGTACAAGTGGCTGAGCACTCCACAGACACGTGTACTCTTAACGTAGTTCTCGGGGATATTCAGCGTGACACAGTGTGACAAGGCTGACCCTTTGAATTACAGGCACAACAGAAACAGGAAGTAAGAGTGAGAGAAAGAGTACAGCAGGGTTCGCCACCATCCCCTGCCGGAGCCTCGTGGAGCTTTAGGTGTTTTCGCTCAATAAATACTCACAACACCCGGTCTGGGAATCGAAACCGCGCTCCTATGACCGCGAGTCTACTGCCCTAACCACTGGGCCATTGCGCCTCCACACTATTTCTAATGATAAATGTATTTTCTAATAATAAATGTATTTTTTTAAATGACTGGTTCTTAGTTCCACGCGCACACAAATTTTCAGCAGTATTATTTTGAATGGTGATTATATTGTGACGAGATTGTGTTTATGAAACTTTCTATGTGTTTTGAATTATTAAAATGTTCAGATTAGATTCTTGCTAGGTGGTATTGAGATTATAAATAAGCATATTTCAAACTATATTTCCTTTGCTGAAAACATGAAATTTAAGAAGGATAGTGAAGACGATTATTGTAAAATAGACACATCTTCAACTTAAATGTGGGAAGAATAAAAAAAACAAAACAAAAAAACAAAAAAAAGCCAAAAAACGAAAGGAGAAAATCACAATTTATCTTAAACAGAATTTTACCCAAACCTCTGATGTACAAAGGAAGGTAGTTCTCATGCATACACATTTATTCAAGACTGAAGACAAGTGATTTCCCTACGTAAATATTTGTAGATTTACGATAAAGATTATATGTATATATATATATATATATATATATATATATATATATATATATATATATATATATATATATATATATATATATATATATATATATATATGTGTGTGTGTGTGTGTGTGTGTGTGTGTGTGTGTGTGTGTGTGTGTGTGTGTGTGTGTGTGTGTGTCCGTGTGTGTATGTGTGCGTCTGTGCATGTCTGTGTGTATAAATTTTAAATGCCACACAAGTAGTATTGAGTTAAAAATAGATACTTATGTATCAAAATTAACATGGGTACCTGAAGAAAAGCAAATTCATTGTGGTATTTGTCCTGGAATCGTATCTCTCGTGAACGTGCAGTGTTTAAATACACAATGTATATTGGAGGCGTACAAAAATACTCTCACCAGCGGCTGGTAAGTATGCTAGATTTATTTCTGCCTAATTTAGCATCGTTATTTCAGACATTGAACTCTGTGTCTGTCTTAGTCGCTGCTCCTTATTTCTCACTTTCCGTAGAAGTATGAGACCCATATTTCAACTCTGAATCGAGCATTCGTTATATGCAATAGGAGTTTAAAATAGCAATCCGTTTATTATATTTTAAGCAGTGACATCATGATTGATTGCATTCTTTGTCTTGAGATAATATTTGTTATGAAGATAAAGTGTTAACATCACAAAAATATATCAGTAGCAAAGGAAACCATCTAGCAGCAGTGGAGACATTACGAAATCCGCATTTCTGTCTCCCTTTCGGATGTACATCTTTACCGTCACTGTGATATCAACTTGTCTAATTCGAACATGTTGACTGCTGGATTGCATTCTTGGTCCTTGTGCTTTTGTATCAGCATAGGTTTGTACGAAATGTGTGTGCATATATACATGTATATATGCAAACATCTTTAGTTACCACTACATATGCACACAAGCACGCATACACACGTATACGCATTACGCTCACACACACACACACACACACACACACACATATATATAAGTTCAAAAAGGAAAAAAGACAAAAAAACAATAGCAAAAAAACAACAACGTGAGGACGTGATACAGATAGTGTTACTAGACGCTCGGGAAAGGAAAGAGAGAGAGTATGACGTTTCGAGCGGAGCTCTTCGTCGGAAACAAGGAAAGTTCAAAGAAGGGAAAAACGGAGGAAGAAGAAATCAGCACCGATGTCCACGAGGTTACATTGTGGAAGGACGGGAAGAGGAAGTGGAGGAGGAAAAGTTCTTTCTAAGACAGGAGAGTGAAAAAGGGAGGTGAATATGTGTGCGTGCGCGAGGGTCTGCAAGTGTGTGTGTAATAACAGAAGTGTGTGTGCGTATGTATGTGTGTGTGTGTGTGTGCGTGGTTTGGCTGTTTATCTGTTAGTGTGTGTGTGTGTGTTTGTGTGTGTGTGTGTGTGTGTGTGACGTAGTGGAAGGAATTAATAGCAGGAGTAGTTAGGGAATGCTTGTGGACAATGGTCAGTAGAAAGTAGGCAGGCAGTTTTTGAGTATGTGTGTGTGCGTGTACGTCTGTATTGTGTGGGTGTGAATTCCTAGCAGTGTGTGCCTGTATATTTTGTATGCGTGTGTGTATGTGTATATATATGTGTGTGTACGTGTGTGTGTGTATGCGTGCGGTTTGCTCTGTGGATCGCACGTGGGTTAATTCGTGTGTGTGTGTGTGTGTGTGTGTATACCAGGTTGAGTTAAATGTTTTTCAGATTTTTTCTGGAGATTGTGGCCTACTTGCATTTTAAAGTTATATCACTAATTGTTTATTCCTTATTTTCATACATAACATATAAGTATTAAATCGTTTATTCTTTATTGTACTGTTTTGATAATGAGTGGTTACAAAATTAAAGTCACTTCGTGCTACCCGTGGAAAAAAAAAGGACTGAGTCTAATGACAGCGGCAAAATGAATTAATGATTTGGAAAGCCCAGGAGCTATCAACGAACGTGTGATGCAAAATAGGTTCAGACGTTTCAAGGAAGGGGACATCAAACTCGAAGACAAACTAAGGTCGGGAAGACCTGTTGCGGTAGATGAGGCTTTGATGGAAATGGCTGAACATCCACCAAACACAAGCACTCGTACATTATGGGAAGAACTTAGTTCTTCAGAAAGTACTATCAATCGACACTACCATAAGCTCGGTCTTGAGAGCAGACATTGACGATCTTGAGAAGTCCCTCATAAACTGACCGATGGCTAGGTTCGATGAAATGTGAACGTTTGTAAATGACTGGTGGCAAATCCGATATTCTTTTTGGGGTCCAATTATAAACCTAGAAAGAGGCAGCAGTGACTTCGTTTCGTCCAGGCTTCAGTACCTGTAGTCAGACAAGTGTATTTTGAGCAGTAGTTTATATTGTGTGCATGGTAGAATTTCATGTGCGGGTCGTACGTTGAACTTGTTCCAGAGAGTCACGCTGAGAACGCTAGCGTATAACCTCAGCACCTGCAGAGTGTATACGATATTTTGAAAGCTCTGCTACCCGGCATTGGTCAGTCGAAGATACACAGTCTTACAGCATGACAATTCCCCAGCACACACTGCCAATGTGACTAAACAAGAACATATGGAACTCAAGGTACTGGAAGTGCTGCTTCTACAGTTCCGAACTTGCACCATTATAATATGCCCATTTCCACACTATGGCATATTTCCTGCACAGACGGAGGTTCAACGATTTCGACGAGTCTGAAAACGAGTTTTTTTTTGCGTCTAAACCAGCCAGATGTTATATGCGTGGAATTGAGCGTCTGACACAAGGTGTGAATGGCAAGGGACAATAGTATACAAGAGGAGATATTTTGATGAATAAACGTTCTTCGTATGTAATTTGTTTGGACTATTAATTAAAGCTTGAAATATGAAAAACCTTTGACTCAACCTGATGCGATCTTACTTTATATATACACGAGTGTGTATGTATATATATGTATACACATACAAAGATGTATATGTCTAAGTACATACAAACATGCACACACACACACACACACACACACACACACACACACACACACACACTCACACACTCACACACGCACACATAAATATACTTAGAAATATAGTAATAGAATTTTTTAGACCTCCATCCTTGTTCGAATTTTAATCAGCAACGAAATTTGAATTACAAAATAAAGTTTTATATATATATATATATATATATACATATATATATATATATATATATATATATATATATATATATATATATATATATATATAAGCTTTCAAAATGTTTATAGAAACTGTAACCTAGTTTGTAAACATAAGAGCTTGAGGGAATGAAAAGTAGAAACTTTGTAAATTTTGTATTGTAAATTTCTGTTTCCCCCCCTTTGACAACGTTCTTTTCATTTAACATAGTGATATCCAAATAGGAAAAAGAAAACAGAATTTAAGTCTGGCAATATTTGTAAAATTGCTTACACACACACGCACGCGCACACACACACATACCCTACACACATATGCGAGTTACCAAGGTATGAATATTTAGTGGCATTTATCATTAATGTAGATTTTACGCTTTTGCTTTCAAAATGTTTTACCCTGTAAGCAGTGACTGTACTGTGGCAGTACGCGTGTTTACAGAACATATATACACGTGCTAAATATAATATGATATGAGTTCTTATATATGTACGTGTGTCTAAATATTAGTATATATCGTGTGCGTATGTATATTTAACATTGTTATATATATAGGAAGTTATGAGCGATTGTGGTGTCAATTAGACCCAGAGATTTCAGGTAATACTGAGGAAGTGCTATGGATAGACCATAGTTAAGCTCCAGGTTCGGAGATTATATGAATAAGGGGTCCAACGTAGGTCATATATCAGCGTGTGAATATAAGGATTTACATTTCGTAATGAGATAAAAAAAAAAAACCAAGGCTGTATATAATATAGAACATTTATAAATAGGTCATACAGTTGTTTCCAGGATATTTATCATATCCTTTCATCGAAGACGGTGTGAGAGGATGGTTAAGCAATAGTTATTTTAGAACCCTTGATTCAATAACATTGCGTATAAACTCTGTATTTGGAATAACCAGTTTCAATGACTGTTGGATTTTACTCATAGGGTATTGAAATCTTAATAATGGATTTACAAATGCAATGACCAATCTTAAAGACTATTGGATTTTACTCACAAGGTATTGGAATCTTATATATATATATATATACTATTCTGCCTAAAGAATGGATTTACAAATACAATATTCCCTACATTCACTCTCTGTTTCGTATCTTATCTAAATTAATTATTGCTTAACCATCCTCTCACACCGTCTCCGATGAAGGGATATAATAAATATCCTGGAAAAGCTGTAAGACCTATTTATAAATGTTCTATATTATACATGGCCTTCGTTTTTTTTTATCGCATTACGAAAAGTATATATATATATATATATATATATATATATATGCATATGTACCACTATGATATACACACATGCGCATATATAATATATATATATATATGTGTATGTGTGTGTGGGGAGTGGATCCGTGCGTGTTTTTATGTGTGTGTGTGTGTATGTAAATTGACTATCATCGTAAGAGTGTGTGATACGGCGGTACTAATTGAATTAAAAGACGACGGGCTTTCATACTGCTTACGTCTATCAATTTCTGTCATAAGTTATGACTCCATCTCAGGTTATAGATAAAACACATTCATTCAAGATCCTACGTAGTGAGATCGAACTCGGTATCTCCTCAAGCGAAACTCTTAATTCTCAATCGTGCTGAAACTATATATAGAGGCATCTTGTTGCCTCTCAGAACGTAAAGAACAGGAGAGATTAATGCATGGCATTAATCTGTTCCCTCGCTGCTCTTACAATTTTTTATATTCCACAAGGCATGACATTTGGCGGGAAGGTACATAGTCTATTACATTTATCTGAGTGTTCAACTAAATCTTACTTTATTGACTCCGAAAGGAAGAAAGGCAAAGCCAACATCGGCGGCATTACTGAGAATGTAAATCGTTTTATCCGGCATATTAACGACTCTGTTAGCTACCTGCCCTAATATGAAGTGTTCCAGCAAACAATCGCTTCAAGAAAGTCAATAAACAGCACTAATATAACAGTGCAGCTACCACGAAGATTCCTCCCAATTTAACTATGTAAATAAATGTAGCGTCTCTTAAATTTTAGTGCTTCTTTCTCATTTTAGTCTAGAATGAATTTGTCAACAGGTCAGAAAAAAAAAAACAGAAAAGAAAAAGAAAAAGAAAACCTGTTTTCATTGAATTCAGACGCTTCCAGTAAATCAGAGAAAACATCCACTCTTCTTTCGATTACTTCAGGTATCAACTGATACCTACTTTGCATACAATTTCAATAACCCAATTCTCTCACCGTCTTCTGTAATTCGATAATCTAGCTGTACAGCAAGATTGTGACTCGTCTGTCTGCACAAAGCAGTTCGTCTATTCACTGGCGATTTCTGTCACTGATCGCACATGACTGTCTCCAACTTGGTGATTTTTCTTCGATGGTAGTTTACACTTTTTTCAAATACTTCATTCATTTTTGCACATTGGTCTTTTCTGTAGCGTCATCTCCGTAAGCAACCTGTATTCGTCTGTGGATGTTAGATAGCTTGCATCCTTAATCGTCAAGAATTAAATGAGGGCACAGTGCTTCTCTTTGGCATCCTGTAATTGTCTGCAATGATGAAGGAGACGAAGAAAACTATGAATACAGGAAGAAGTACAGAGCCAAAATGAGCTGTTTGGACAGCCTGTGCAATTTATGAAAACATTCACCCAACATTTGCATATTCGTGTGAAATTACTTGTAATTTAGATTTAAAGCTCAAATTAATATTAGTTTCAAATTTTGCACGGGGGACAGGCTAAGTCGATCACAACAACTCCCCGAAAGGGTAAAAAGCAGTCAACCTCGGCGGGATTTGATCTCAGAACACAAAATGCCACTAAGCGTTTTGCCCGGTGTGCAAACAATTTCGCCAGTTCGCCGCTTAAGAAGCTCAAAATTAATACTGGTTTAAAATTTTGACACAAGGCCAACAGGTTCGGAGTAGGGAATAAGTCGATTAAATAGACCTCAGTGCTAAACTGTTGGCACTCCGTCGGTTACGACGTCGAAGGTTCCAGTTGATTCGATCAACGGAACAGCTTGCTCGTGAAATTAACGTGCAAGTGGCTGAGCACTGCACAGACACGTGTACCCTTAACGTAGTTCTCGGGGATATTCAGCGTGATACAGTGTGACAAGGCTGGCCCTTTGAAATACAGGTACAACAGAAACAGGAACAAAGAGTGAGAGTAAGTTGTAGTGGAAGACTACCGCAGGGTTTGCCACCATCCCCTGCCGGAGCCTCGTGGAGCTTTAGGTGTTTTCGCTCAATAAACGCTCACAACGCCCGGTCTGGGAATCGAAACTGCGATCCTGTGACCGCGAGTCCGCTGCCCTAATCACTGGGCCATTGCGCCTCCACCCCAGTGCTCAACTAGTACGTATTTTATCGACACCGAAAAATGAAAGGCAAAGTCGACAAGGCTGAATTTGAACTCAGAACGTAAAAACGGACGAAATGCCGCTAAGCGTGCTCGCCCTCCTAGCTGAAAATAACATTAATATTGTTTTAACCTAAATATTTTATACCTTGATTGTTGTATTCACTCTGTACTTTTCTATTTACATTTTCATATGAATTTCACCTTACATATATGACTTATATCTCTTGTTGGAGGTGAAATGTAATGTTGAATGAGACACCATTTAGTCGTAGAAGGAAGTGATTAATCAATTTCTTGCTCCTGGTCATCTTTAATGACTTGCAAGCGCTTATACGAGACGGGTAAACATCGAAGGACTAAATAAATAAGTAAATGATAATAAAATCAACAATTATGATACTGATGACTACAACAGGAAAATAACACCAACATTACCACCATCACCACTACCACAACCAACAAGAACTACAACAGCATGAAAAACAGCGACAATAATAAATCATAATAGATATGATAATGACTTCTTTATTAGTCATCAGAGATCACACAAAGTCGAGGACATTCAAGGACAAAGTTATGGAAAATAGAACGGTGTGTTATGCGGGAACAAAATGAAAGCAAAAACATTTTAATAATAAAATGTTAACCAAGACAATTCCGTAATCCGATGGCTACTAGTGGAAATCTCCCTGGCAACTGAAGCAACCACCCTCTTTAGGCTACGCTTGTCTAGTTCTAAAAGCGCATATTCAGTTCACTTTTCTCTCATTCATTTTTCAACCAAATTTTTGAAAAGTAGCATTGCAAAGGTGGTCTCCATTTTTCCATACATAATCAGCTACACCCGATATTGATAAATCGGGTATAGCTGATCATGTATGGAAAAATGGAGATCATCTCCCCCTGTGGGATGAAGTTAAAATAATAGACAGAGAACACCACTGGAAAATACGAAAACTAAAAGAAGCAGCACATATGCTAGGACCTAACAACCTCCTAAGGAGACCGAATGCAGATATGAACAGCATATGGGACCCGGTATTAAGGAAGGATAGGAGAATATTAGATTTATAAGCCCTAAAATTCACTTCATAATTTCCCACTGGCATATGGCGTAGTGTTTAAGAGCGAGGGCTACTAACCTTAAGATAATAATAATAATAATAATAATAACATCGAAAAATACCTTAGGAATGAGACCGCAGAGTATATCAGCCGAAACGTTGTGTTAACAACAAACAAGATGAGGACAAATATCCGTCGACTGTAACTAATGTAGCAGTTTTCTCTTAAGGACTTGTGTAAAGAGGAATGTCTCTCTCTCTCTCTCTTTTTCTCTCTCTCTCTTTTCCTCTCTCTCTCTTTTCCTCTCTCTCTTTTCTTCCCTCTCTCTTTTCCTCTCTCTCTCTCTCTCTCTCTCTCTCTTCCTCTCTCTCTCTCTTCCTCTCTCTCTCTCTCGTCCTCTCTTTCTCTCTCTCTCTCTCTCTCTCTCTCTCTCTCTTCCTCTCTCTCTCTCTCTCTCTTCAACAATTGGCTTTACCTCGCAAACTCGTATAAGCGTGCATCCAAATCTCCTTTCAATTAGTCATTAGCACTGAAGACAGATTTTCTAAGAAGATCTCAAGACTCCTGCAGATCTGGGTTCCCAGCTCCGCTTTGGTTGTTGACTACTATTAATCAAAAGGTACGGTCTTTGCTGCTGGTTACGTTTAGCCTCGCGATCTGACCTATGTTCAAAAATATAGTTCATATCGTGCAATCCAGACTTTTTCAGCACATACAATAATTCTCCCTAGAATTCCTGGCAGATTGGAGAAGCGTCTCCCTCGTAGTCATTGAATATAGGCGTGAAGAATCGGTATCGGAAATTCTGGTTTCGCTGCTGCTATGTCTGTTGACTGAATGTCAAAGCGAGAGAAGACCTTATGCGTCCATGCAGCATAGCGCAAGTAAAGCTACGTTAAATAGAAGGATGAAAGTTGGAAGACCACTTAGCGTATTTTTGAGATAGGTGAGATGCTCCGTTCTACCAACGAATTGGGATGTTTTCCCAGACAATTTGTATTGTATTTTGTTAATGTTCGTTCGGAACATTGGGTTACTTGTATTTGAAAAGATCATTCAATACAATACAGAAGACTTTTATGTGTGTCTCTATGTCGTCTGTTTGTGTGGTCTAGCTATCTGATGTTTGTATGTTGATATACGTGATTCCATCACATGTTGCTGCCTGTCTCTCTGGCAGTGTGATCAATGATTTGTTTTGTGTTTGAGTTGAGAGTAGTCTTCCGGCTGTTGTGCGCGCATGAATTAGGCTTTGTTTCTATTTGTAATGAGTGCGATATTTGTGGCGATAGGGGTGGTGTTGACGACGATCGTGTTGTTAGTACCGGTACTGCTACTGCAGGTAGTGTTGAGGCATCGCTGCCAAAAGAACCTTTCTTTCTTTCTAATATTCCAGCTGTGTTTGTTGGACTGATGTTTTGTTATATCTTTCTATTGGCCATTTCTTCATTTTGTATATCCATCGTCACGTACCCACAATACACAGAGTGGTCTGAGGTGGGGATATGTATGTATATTTTGTCCTGTTATTGTTCTTTATGTTATTGCTTAGCTGCTTTCTGGTGATTTTGTCACAGTCGTCCGTTATGTATTAGCTCTTGTAGTAATTTTATTTTGCGTTTTCACTGCGGTTGATTCTATCTCTTCTTGTTCTTGATGCTGCAGTTACTTTTGGTGTTGCAGTTGCTGCTTATGTTGCCGCTTTTGATGCTGTCGTATTTATAGTAGTGGAGGCCTTCTTTCTGCTGTCACGTCCTATTTTTGATGGAGCAGAAGGCTTTGAGGTGACTGGTATTTTAAAGCTATGACACCTATGACATGTATCCTCCCCTACCATATGCATTTTCTACCCTTCTGTGAATTTATATGGTTGGAGATATCGTGTTCAATATCTCCGGCTACGACTGAATCAGGTTATTCAATGATATTCCAAACCAATTATTCACTCAGATTTATTTTATGTTTATCCTCGCGCTAGAGTCCCCCAACTCAATACATTTCACGACTTCCCTAAATCAAATTCTTGTGAGATATCTTAATTTTTATTCCTCTTACTCTTCGTCCCATGTAAATTGGTATGACGTAAATTCTTCAGCTCTTAGTGAGCTAGTGGAATGCTTTAGAACCAAGACTTCCGATAAAAATTTCACTTGTATACAGAAGAAGAATAAAATCAAATCAGCATGGCACCTGCCTCAATGTGTATAGTTGTGGTTAATTGCTACTATGATTAAGTTCTTGATTAACTATAAAATGCATTTGACGACGTTCTATCGCTTGGGCTGTAAAACAATATAAATTACTAGACTTTTGATGATATTTACCATATGCGAATGCTCTGATTTTAAATATGCAATGAATAAATGCTCATTCGTTACGTAGATGAAACAGAGGATAAGTTAATACTGAAAGAATGCTATTGAGAATTGTATTCACCCATATATATTTTCCCTTTCTCTCGTTTTATTTCTCTTTTGTATTGCACATTTTTATCTGCATTGACATTTTTTCATCTGCGTGTGTTATAACCGAAGGCAAAACTGCCATAGAATGGTAATTATGAACTTACTTGTGAATATTATCGGTCTCCTTTCTCGAGACAAAAAAGAAAAAAAAAACCAAAGAAAAGCAAAACAAATGTTTCAAGTAGTTCATACAATGCACATATTCAGCAGGGAAATTGGCATAAAATGAAGATTCCGAATGTGCCAAGACCGATTGGCAACTTAAAGAAAAACAAGACCTATGTAAATTTTTAACATTAAGTTACATTAAGAAACAATAAAGAAAATATCTTCTAGCAAAGTTAGATGGTGGCGTGCTTAGGAAGAAAGCAGAACAGTAACGAACAGACTATAATAAAGAATAGCTTATGAATAAAAATGAGCTAAAGTGGAACTAAATGTTTATCTACCTTTCATTATATTGAAAAAATGTAACACATCAATGTATAATGTATATATGCAATACATTCAACAAGATTATACGCAATCAAAAAATCTTTATAAAGCAGCAAGTTTCATTTAGCTAATCTAAATAGGAAACTAAGTCTCATTTACCGAAACGTCACAGGGAAGCAATTCTCATTTAACAAATTTATTTCTGAAATAGCATTATTTAACGAAACTATATTGAAAAAACAACAAAGCTGTTCGATTGGATGAAATCACCGCAGAAACGCTCAAACATGGTGACAACATTGTGTATTGACTGAACTGAAAAGTTTGAGGAATTGCTAACAGCGTTTGCATAAAGTGTCACAGAGTTGGCAAGGAGTAATCATTGTAAAATTGCTGAAGAAAAGAAATATATTTAACTGCAATAAATGACGATGTCATTTCTAGGTAAATTTCTATTTTTTGCAAAGCGCTAGAGAGTGAAAGGAAGACCATCCTACGAGTGAAAGATAGTGAATAATTGCCTTCCAGTTAGCATTTTGTGGATCATGTTGTGCTGGAATGGGATCGTTCTGTATCACTTTTGTTTGTTGAAATCGCAAGCTACAGAAAACAATATCGTGGTCGGAAAGCAGCCACTCTAATATTATGGATAGTGTTAGCGCGATTTCTAAACAAGTTTCTGTTGAACTTCATTGGGATGGGAAAAATTCGTCCGTGAATTTTTATAGTTGAATTGTACACACCTTTCTTCAAGGTATGCGTACACCACTCAACCTAGTGGAAATTAAAGTGATCCGAATTTTGAATAAAGAAAACAAGTGATTAAATGTTATATTTAATTGACATTTAGTCATCAATGTACTTTCCCTGATTATCTATGACTTTCTTCCATCTATTTACAAGCTTTTTAATCCCATAAATATATAAAACTCTTTTGGTTTCAAAAAAGAGTTTCGACCTCCTGGCTTGCGAAAGTTATGTCCCCCAAATGATTCTGTAAACAAGGAAACAAATGGTAGTCTGAAGGAGCAAGGTCGGGAGAACAAGTTAGATGAGGAATATTTTCCCAGTCCAGTTCTTCAATTTTCTGTGATGTGATCTTTGTAGTGTGGGGTCACGCATTTTCTTGATGAAACATCACTCCGTTTCGATTCACTAAAGCGGATCTTTTTTTCTTCAAAGCTTGGTTCAAACTGACAGTAAACTTGAGCATTGACTGTTGCATTAGGTGGTAACAATTGAAAATGAACTACTCCTTTGCAATCTCACCAGATAGAGTGAAGAACCTTTTTTCCCTTCTCGGTTGTGGTTGAGGCTTTTCCCTTTTATCAAGTTCCTGTTTGCGACGTTTAACATTTCGATTGAAGATCCATTTTTCGTCACCAGTCACAAATCTATCCAAAAAGGGTGAAATGAGTTCGCGAGAATAGAGAGAAAAGCAGATGTCAACTCGGGATTTGCGGTTGCTTTCGGACAATTCATGGGGCACCCATTTTCCAAGTGTAGGAACCTTTCCAAGTTGTTGAAGATGACGATGAACAGTTGTACGGTTTGAACTTAGCTTTATTGCCAATTCTTCTACTAATAATGCAGGATTTTCTCCAAGTAATGCCTCAAGAAACTTATAATCAAACTCAACAGGACGTCCTGTTTGACTTCATCTTCAAGGCTGAAATCTCCAATTTTGAATTTTGAAAACCATCTTCTGCAAGTTTTTTTCATTCAACTATTCTTTCCCATAAACTGGGTGTATGACTCGAGTCACTTCGGGTGCAGAATTTCCTTTTTTGTACTCATAAAGCATTATGTGCCTCAAATGCTCTTTGGATACTTCCATGTTAGAAAGGGTTTTAATCAAAGTAATTTTGATTCTATTATTCTGTAAAATAATATTTAATTAGTTTAAATGTACACAAATGCATAAAAATAATTTTTAATTCCATTAGACATTCTAAAATACTATTAAATTTCATACAATTTTAGAAAAGGTAAAATGGGACAGAACTTATAGCATGACCTGATAAAGTATCTGCTAATGTTGATACCATCAACGATAAAGCCGAATTTTATAACTCTGCCTTACTTATAGCAGGCTATAGAGAAAAAAGTACCTATATTAATGCTATTGACATCAATTCTGCCTCTATTACTCAGGACATGAAATCAAGTCATAACGATGTTAACAATATTAATTTTATTTCGAATAACGACAACAAATCGAGTAATGTAATTCTGCAGCCTGATGGAGATAACTGCTATTTAAGACCCCTTTTATCGTTATAAAGGTACATTGAGAACTTTTAAAGATAATTAACCTAATAACAAGGTATGTCCTAGCAAAACTGTTTGGTTAATAATTCCATATGGTAAGCAGATCAAATCCAACCTCCCTTATCAGTTTCGTGGAGCTATAGAAAAGAATTTCCCAAGACATTCTAGATACTATTCGATTATTAATTCACACCGAATCAGGATAGGTTTTTCTCATACAAAGTCTTTCACAAATAATAAGTTGTTAAATACAAATCCATTTAAGGAAAATAGTAACATTTATTTTTTTAGCACTAACCATTCTTTAAATAACAATAGCAGCGGTGTTAGTGTTTCTGATGTTGACTCAAATCGCATTCGTTTTCTTAGCAGTAATTCTAAGACTAGAAGCTCTATCATGTAAAATCACTTCTGGTCCTGATGTCTTTTTTTATATATAGGTAGTTCTTCATTTCAGTTGTCCAAATGAACATCTAATCATTACCCAACAATTAGACATATCAATAAACGTAACAATACTGTGTTTAGTAAATTAATTTAGTATCTAAAGGATCATAAATAATTTGATTTGGAAAGGAATATTCTCTCTATATCTTTTCCGTATGATAAAGGTAAATCTTTTTGTCCTCTTTGTAACAGTGAAACGTATTTCATCCTATACTCAGAGAATCCTCTTGTAAACGCGTTTATAGAACGCGTTTATCGTTGCACAGTTCCTATAAATGATTTCTACTATTCAATAAAATTCGAACTTTGACTGTTTTCTTACATTTCACTTCTACTAAATATATCTACTTCCATGCTTTCACTCTATATTCTTATTCAACTATCGCTCTATATCTCTCCACTATTAGTTTTCTGGTAGTTTCTTTCTTTCTCCTTCTCTTTCTATACAATACCTTTGACGTTATATCAAATAACGGTTATAAAAAAATTGCTAGATTTCCCTTCATCATATACACAGTCATCACATTCTGTTAAAATGTTTTATTGATGTGTTTAGTTTCTTTCTTTCCCTGATGAGAAGATTGCATTGTTTTACAGCATTTTATTTTTTCTGGAATAATACCAAAGTTTTATTCGAAAGATATGTTGGAAGTAAAAAAATTGAATAACACCTGCGTTTAACTCCATTTATATGTAGATATATATATATATATATATATATATATATATATATATATATATATATATATATATATATATATATATATATATACATACATACACACACACACACACACACACACATATATATATATATATATACTTATATACATATATATATTTATATACATACATATATATAGGCATACAGATATATATATGTATATACATACATCTGTACATATATATGCATACATACACATACATATATATATATATATATATATATATATATATATATATATATATATATATATATATATATAAGCAATGTTAATTCTCTAAATGAAGTATTAACAGTAACTGCACGATAAAGTGTAGTATATTGCCACTTAAGTGTGGCTGACCCCTAGGGGTGGATGTTACTGTTGCTTTTAGCCCCAGGAGGACATCTCCTCCAGCTGGCTTATCGACACACGACTGTGTCCTGTTTGCCAAGGGAAGTTATCCCTCTCACCTCGATCTGCAGCACGAACGGATCCGGATTTCAGGGTTATTTCCCTTCGTCGGCGTTCGATAGCTACTGACCTTGGTGAGAGAGACAAAAACCTGGCAATCTTATATCTACTTTTCCAGTGAAATTCTTCACTGATATCGAAAAGGTGAAAACAAGCAATGTTAATTCTCTAAATGAAGTATTAACAGTAACTATATATATATATATATATATATATATATATATATATATATATATCATACATATACACGCGTATTTATACATACATGCGTGTGAATATGTATATCCATACATATATATATATATATATATATATATATATATACATATATAATATTCGTAGACACTTTAACATGTTACTTAACCCTTTAACACTTTAAATAATATTTGTAGACATTTTAACGTTTCAAGGAACTCTACTACTACTACTACGGGTTTTTAAACTCAAGAAAACATCTCCTCTAGCTGGTTAACCATGCACATCTGTATCCGATAAATTGTGAGCAGAGGAGTGAACCCCAACCACCTTCTAGCGACGCGACCAGTAGAGAATTTCTGGTTTCAGGCTATTTCTGCCACTTTTTTCTCAGTATTGGACACCTCGTCTGCTAGAGATGGTGGTAGCTCACTTCTGCTCGCAATATATATATTTCAAGTGAACACACAGTCATTGATTTTGCAACAAGCAAAACTGATAGTTCTAGACTGTGTCTAAGTGATCAACGCAGTAGGTGCACTGACAAAATTGGAGTGGAATACGTTGGAACGGACAGCCATGTTAAAGTCGCTACAAATATTACTTGTCAGGCTTACTGCGTTGATATCTTGAGATTTTAGAACTAGCATTTTTGCTTATATATATATATATATATATATATATACATATATATGTGTGTGTGTGTGTGTGTGTGTGTGTGTGTGTGTGTGTGTGTGTGTGTGTGTGTGTGTATGTATGTATATATACAAATACATTTTATTTGTTTCAGTCATTTAACTGCAGCCATGCTGGAGCAGTGCTATTAGTAAAAAAATTCAACCTCAAGACTTATTCCTTATAAGCCTAGTACTTATTCTATCGGTCACTTTTGCCGAGACACTAAGTTATGGTGCGTGTATATATTAACATCGGCTGTCAGCCGATGTGAGGGAATAAACAGAGACGCACAAATATCTACATTTATATATACGACGGGTTTCTACAGTTTCCATCTACTAAATCCGAGGCTATAATAGAAGACACTTACCCATGGTTTCACGCAGTGGGACTGAAACCGAAACCATGTGCTTGGGAACCCGAAGCCATGTACTTCTTTATTTCATAAATATTTGCTATACAAGCATTACAAAGACGGGACAAACAAGGACAGACAAAGGTGAAATCGTGAAGAAGCTGCTACAATTTAAACGTTCTTTTTTATGAATGAAAAGTTTCGATTAAAATTACAGTAAATATTAAAAGTTCGATGATATCACATTGTCACATGCAATGTATCTCTTGAAGGAAAAGCACCCGACCACCAGAGTAAAACAGGTAACGCCACCAGGGTAAAAGAGGTAACGCCGCATGGAAGCACTGCCAAGCCAGGAATTTCTGGTAATTTCCAGACACCCCGGCCCGAAAGCACTCTTGAACAGGTTGATCAACTGATTTTCATCGTAGCCCTGGGTTTCCCCTAAGGCGTTTTGGGACATAAACTTCACTAACCTGCTATAAAATTTCGCGGTGAAACTCCTGCTGCCGGCATTGCCGGCCCGAGAGAGCAGCTGAAGTGCCTGACGGCACTCCAGTTGCCGGTCCCCCAGCCTAGGTCTCTGCTTAATCCATGTAGCAATGCCCATTAAGGACGTTAACTGCGAAAGGTAGATCAGGACATGTGGTGACTACACCTGCTCTCCATCTAGGTGAATCCAAAGGTGCCTCAACCTTAACGCGAATTTTCACATTTTCAGCCAAGTCATCCCCAGCTCACCCTTTAGCGTTTCGGGCAGCAGACAGAGCGCTTCACAAGTGGCTTTTCTCTCTTCCACAAAAAGCGGAAAAGTATTCTCTCCAACTTGTTCAGCCACAAATCGGGGTAAGGCACAATGGTCAGACGGTAGGTGATTACTGAAGCTATAAACATCTGCACCACTTCCGCCTTCCTCAGCAAGGATAAAGCCCGCTCAGACCAAATCTGGGTTAGAGCAGTCACATTGCTCCTTACCTCACACCAATGTGTCTCTATCTGGAGGTCCGGACCAAACCAGACTCCGATCAGCTTAACAGGAACTTCCGCCCAACACCCACGACGTTATTGGACGCCATCAGCTTGCCTTTGCTCCTGCTACCGCCTCGTGACTTTTGATGGCCTCTTTCACCATTGGAAGCCCGGCCCTCATCTGCTTCGCTGATAGTGATGTCGCCCAACCATAGATCATGCGGCGCGCCCCCAAGTGCCTCCAACTTCCGCAGTGATGTCTCAAGAGACAACGAATACAAGATCGGAGACAGGAGCCACCCCTGACGCACTGAGCGCTCGATCCTGAATGGCTTCAAAAAGAAACCATTCACTTTCAAGACAGACTCTATGTCACTATACAATGCAGCAATCCAACCGCGTAAGGTCGGGCCCAGGCCAGCTTTCTCGAGGAACGCCGCCAAGTACCGATAGTCGACCCTATCAAATGCTTTAGACTAGTCTAAATGTACTAGTGCCCCCCCCCCCCGTGCGTTAGAAAGCTTCCTTACCGTCTCTAATGAGTAGTGTATAAGGTGAAGATTATAGTGGATCGACTTGCCCGGGATGGCGCAAGTTTTCGCCACGCCAACAACTCTGTCCACGACTCGCGCCAATCTTTTCGCTAGCATCTTGGCCAAAATCTTTAACTCTGTGTTCAGCAGAGTTATGGGCCTGAAATTTCCTATTTCGTCCTCCTTGCTCGGATCTTTCTTGATCAACGTTACTACCCCTCGTCTGGCAGATTTGGGAATTCTCCCATTCTGCTGCCAATTGGCGTGACGATGTCCAGCAGGTGCTCGAACAAGTATGGCATACTTTTATTAAATTCATAGGGTAGACTATCGAGACCTGGTGACTTCTTCCCGGGGTATTCGCCTAGCACCTCGATCACCTCCTCGGCTGTGACAGAACCTTCACAGCACTCAGGCTCTCGTACCGATAGTCGCGGGTCACCAGACAGGAAGTCTCTAAGGGCCTCAGCATAATCCAGCGTCCCGCCCCTCCAGAACAAAGCGGCGAAGTGCTGGTGAAGTGCCTCACACATCTCGTCCTGTACTTCGACCGAATTCCTATTGTCATCAAGAGACCTAATTGTGGCATCATTCCCACGCTGGTTTTCTACCGTACGGGCCTGTCCGGCAACATTAATTCCGTCACTTTCAATGCGCGCACTTTTTCCCGAACTCTGCACCCCTTATGTTTGGCTTGGAGGTGACGGTCCAAGGCTGTTCTCGCTGACAAAATGTAGTATGGAGAGCCCAACCTCAACGCCTGCTCTACTTTCTTAATTAGTTGCCCTTCTATTCTGGCCTTATCTAGTCTTAGCTGATGGCTAAACCTACCAGACTCAAAACGAATGGCCTCTGTACTAATTCCTTGATCGCGCTACGGTATGCCTCACAAGTCAAAATAAACTTGTTTAGATTCCAGTAGCCGGATCCTCTCTTATCTCTATTATCTATGGTCAGTGTAAGGTACTTGAACAAGCTGTGGACAGCTAAAACTAACTTTATCTCTAGTTCTTATCACTATTCTGTCTAAGTAAGACTTGTGCCTTCCGTCGCCATTTATCCACGTCCACTCTGGGACGTTCTGGTGATCAAGCCTGTAACGATCTGCTAGCTGAATGCACTTAAGCAGACCTAGGAGACGTGAATTTGCTTTCCTACCAGTCGAGCCAACGCTATCGATGCGTGCGTCAATGATAGCGTTAAAGTCTCCTAACACCACTAATGTCTTCGACGTCACGAGAGAGTTCTCTAGGCGCCGATAAACATCAGTTTGAAATCTTCTAGCAGAAAGTGAGTAGATCCCGATGAACCTGAAGTCCATACTACTGTGTTACATCAAGGATGATCATCCCACATTCTGAGTCTACATAAACTGTACTTGTCTGCAGAATCAAGCCTTTTCGGATCAGTATAACTACCCCGCTCGACCTCCGTTCTGGCTAGGAGACATGATTTTCTCATAGCCATTCAGGAGGCGTGAGAAGGTTTGTAGACTGTCCAGCTTGGTCTCTGTAGCAACCATCACATGCATATCGTGTGATCTGAGGTCGTTGAGGAAACAGGCTTGCTTCCACTTCGAGCTCAGACCACGCACATTCAAACATCCAAGGTTAAGTGCAGCCATTAAAACAATGAGAAAAAAGCAAGGGCTCTACTTACTCTTAATTGGTGATGTTGGGGATGACCTCACAACACGTGAGCTACGGGAGGGTGGAGTTTTTCAACCATTTTTTGAGGAGGTTTCCATCTCCTCGGAATAGTCCATTTCTCCTTCCAGAGGAGGGAGACTCGTCCACAACTGTTCTAGAACCCTACTCTGGTCCTGGGATGAGTTCTTCTTGATGTGGCCTGCTTCCAGGCACAGGTGACACTTGGTTTGCGTCCCTCAAGCATCACCATGTACTTGCAACCGGCCATTAGAAAAAATCTGGGAAAACCAGATTCTTGGCTGATAGGGTCCACAGGGTCAAAACAGCGACTGACCCAAACCAATCAGCCACAGGCAAAATTTTCACATTGCGGAGCTTGGCTCCACTGCCATCCAGACTCCGGCGGATAGTTTCCTGTATCCACTCGGTCACTATCCCGGGTGGCAACCTGCAGACCCAAGCCCGCATCAGTTTCCTCTCACATTACGTGGGGAGAAACAAAATTTTATTGCCCTCCAAGGGCTGGCTCGCAAAAATGCGAACCTCCTCCGGGGTGTCAAATAGCAACCAAGTCGTTGTATATCCAACACCCCGGTCAATAAACTTCACAGTAGGTAAATAGTCCTTTAATTCTAATTCTATTACTTTTTTGGAGAATACGGCGATGGTGTCGAGAACGTTCGAATATGTTGTCAACACCACTCTTGCTGTTTAATCCACTCTCTTAGTGGGATAATCTCTCACTGCAAGAAATTCTTTTTCGCCATGGTTTTTTCAAGAAGAGTTCTCGTAATATTTCAACAAAAATTATGAAAAGTAAAGAATTAAAAACCAAATACAAAAAAAAAAAAGAAAAAAAAGAAAAGCAGTCAGAAAGAAGACAAGAGGGAAAATATAAAGACAGAAAAGATAAGAAGAAATGAAAACTCTGTTCAGCACGTTGACATTTCTTTTCACTGTGATTGTTCAAATCACTGCAACAGCTTCTTCAAAAAATTAAATTCCGGTCAACCGGTACTCCTGGCCCTTGTAGTTTCCAAGAAAGATATTCCAGCTGAGTCGGAGACACAGGAGCAAGAACAAAAAGTAATTTATCATTATATGTTAAATACACAACGAAAAAATTTTTTGTTTCACAGCAGCAAAAAAATTCCACTGTTTATAGCAGCAGAGCATCCACCCACAAAAATAATTCACTTAAAAATGAACAATGACATTCTTTTTTGCCATGTTTTTTTTTTAAAGTTCTCTTAATAGTTCAACAAAAATGTCAACAAAAATTATGAAAAGCAAAGAACAAAATAAAAAAAAAACATTTAGAAAGAAAACAAGAGAAAAAACATAAAGAAAGAAAAGATAAGAAGAAATGAAAAAAAAAAACAGTTCAGCACGACAACAGTTCTTTGCATTGTGATAGGTCAAATCACTTCAACAGCTTCTTCAAAAAATCAAATTCCGGTCAAATGGTACTCCAGTTGAGTCGGGGACACAGTAGCAGGAACAAAAAGTAATTTACTATTAAAAGGTAAATACACAACGAAGAAAATTTTTCACAGCAGCAAAACAAATTCCACAGTTTATGGCGACAGATGATGCGCCCGCCAAATTATTTCACATAAAAGTGAACAATTTTGCCCAACAATAGGCAGACCAGAGTCCAGAATCCAGTGAGCATCTCTTGTTTGTACAAAAAATAATACAGCAAACAACAAACCCCCACTGGATCCAGAAAACAGAAGTCTCACCTTACAGCTGAGCTTCTTTTTCCTTCAATATTTCGCCAGCTGTACACCAGCGTGGTGACTTCTGCAGTGTAAGAACAGCATTGACACAACCGGAAACTGAAGCACGCTTCTTTATTTTATCAAATTACCCAGTCTTCACAAAGAGGCTTTGCGGGCGGACATTTACATTAATGAGGTAATGAATATGAATAAAATGAGAAGGGTATTCGGCGCCCGCCGACCGAACACCCTTCGAACTCACATGTTCTTATTTTATATAAAGTTCACAATCAATCAAAATTCAAACAAATTAATATCAAATAAAATATCACTCACTTCCACCTCCCCTCATGGACTCCCAGTCAAATACTCAGCCGCCTCCATGGCAGTCTGCATGCATAGCTGGGAGTCGAGAAAGAGGAAGGCGAAGTGTTTCTTATGATATAAGTTCATCACCTGATACCACAATTTATAACTTATCACCTCCGCAACTATATTCGGAGGCCACTCTGAACTACTTGAGCACTCCGAAAACTCCCGCTCTCGGTCGCCCAAGCCGTCCAAGTATTCATTAACAGGACCCCTTAGGGAAAGGAGGACAAAATCCTCCTGCTCTTCAGGGGGTTTCTGTCTGCACTGTCAGCAGCACAACTCCTACTGACAGAGCCTCCCGCACCTGCGGCACACATCCCGCCGGCGATTCAATAGGCGACACAGGGCCCTTCGCCGACTGTCCCCTGCTCCTCCATTTCCTCTTTCTTTCTGAGGCTGCGGAGGCAGGGGCCTGTGTCAGCAGGAGGACACTATATCCCTCCGGCTCCTGTATCGCCTATAAATCTTTTGGTGAGCAACCGTTGTTGCTCACCTTTCTTTTTCTATTCGTTGAGGCAACTTCCTCCACGACTTCCAGAGTCTCCCATACCACTGGGATGGCGGTAGGCATTTTACTTTTCTGTGCCGAGGCCATATCACGACCTCTGTCTGCTCCGTCAGTGGCACAATTCCCACTTACGGAGCCTCTCTTGCCGTCGGTTCAATCGGCGGCACAGGGACATCCACCGACTGTCCTCTGCTCCTCCTTTTCTTCTTTCTTTTTGAGGCTGCGAGAGCAGGGGGCTGCGTCGGCGGACGCGGGGGATCGCTATCCTCCTCTGCTGCCTGCGCCGCCTATACATTCATTGATGAGCAACTATTGCGGTTCTCGTCGGGAGAGACAATGGACGAACCCGACGGTAGTGGATATAGAGATTTAGAGATTTTGATGCTGGACGACATTCTACAGAGAGAAATGAAAGTCAAGTTCAGTGAGGCTTATCAAAAAAGGGTGAAGATGGTGTTGAAATCCAGCCTGAATGCCAAAAATTTCATTACCGCAATGAAAGCTCGGGCAGTTGCATTGGTCAGATATAGTGCGCCCTTCCTGAAATAGACGGACTATATCTAAGGAGGAAATGTCAACACTGGATAGAAGGACGAAAATGTTGATGACGCTGCATGGGGCGCTATATCCTAAAGCGAACGTAAACAGACTGTATATGAAAAGAAAGAATGATGGCAAAGGACTAATTGGTATAGACCATTGTATAAAGAGTGAAAGGAGAACGCTTGCCGAGTATTTGATAAATAGTAATGAAGACCTGCTACAATATGCTGCGAAAGATATGGGTGTAAATGCAGATGAAATGATGGGCAACGAAGAGTTTAACCAAAGAGAAAAGATCTTCTTGAAATGAGAATGTATGGACAGTTTGAAAGGAATACACAAAACGTTAATGATAATACAGCATCGTGGGCACGGCTTGAGTGAGGTGATTTGAAGCGTACTACCGAAAGCCTTATCATTGCTGCACAAGAGCAGGCTCTCGCTACCATTTCAGTGAAGTATAACATCTATAAAACTTCTGACACCCAGAAATGCAGACTCTGTGGAAAGATTGTGAAAAATGTGAACCACTTGGTAAGTGGATATGAGAGCCTTACACAAAGTATACAAAGACCGCCAGGATATGCCATAAATACCAACATGGAGTAATATAGAAATGGTATGAGCATGCACCAAGTAAAGTTATACAGGAGGATGCAAAAGTAACGATACTCTGGGACTATGATTTACAGACGGATCGTGTAATCGGTCACCGTTGGCTGGATATTGTCATATTGAAGAAGTGTGACAAATACTATCAGATCATTGATGTAGCCGTACCAAATGACATGAATGTTTTGAGTAAAGAGGTTGAAAATATCAACAAGTACTTCGAATTGAAAGTGGAAATGGCTAGAATGTATGGAATGCGAGAGGGTAATGTAAAAATGATACCAGTATTATCCCACTAGAACTTCAAGACTTCTTAAGGCACCTGAAAATCCCATGCAAGATTGATGTCTTGCAAAAAGCAGCCTTACTGGGCACAGCGCACATCTTAAGGAAACTATTATCTATCTGAGGTCTTTGTGATTTGAGAGATGGCTAAAGACTCCGGTGGATTTTTACCTACACTCTCTTACTAAGGAATAATAATAATAATAATGATAATAATAATAATAATAATAATAATAATAATAATAATAATAATAATAATAATAATGATAATAATAATAATAAGGATGATAATTATAATCATAATCATAAAGACCCTGATGCATTACCAGGCAGTGCCTCTCATGACTTCTGATCTTAAAAGATTGGAAATTTTACCATGTACATTGATTTCTCTCGGTATAAAAGATAGGCTACAGCAAATATTCTGCTGAATACCACAGATTTGCTTGTCAGTTTTTTTCTTTAATCAGTTGAGCTGACGATATGCGCAGAGAATTGTGGGGGTGCATCATAGCTATGTGCTGAGAGGAATGCTTTGAGGTTTGAATAATTCACCAATTGTAACAGGAGTGTTTCGTTCAACGTTCTCAAACAACCCTTATTCAAGAACATTTTGACCGGGATAGGCTACTCGGTCGAACCGATATATATACGCATGAATATAATAAGGTGGCGTGCGTGTAGAGCTTCCTTTTCGGTATTTTTCGTCATTCAGAAAATCGCATTAAAAGTTGTAATGCATTGCCATGATAATAAAGAATATTCTTTTCGTTTGCAGATTTTAGGGTCAAATTTGCTTTAATTTCTTTCAAACACAATAATCTGCACCTAACTTTATAGAACTCAGCACATTTTATAATCTCGATGCAGAGTTTTTCTTAAAGGAACGCACAATTAGAGAAATAGACTTTGAAATTCTGATATTATATATCGATCGTACATCTGACACACAATGAGTTTCCAAAAGCATACTTGCTATTCAAAAATTTTCAAATCGAACCGCTATCATGTAAATCGATATTTCAATACTTATAAATACGAATCTATGAAAACTCATTTGGGAGTTAGATTAAAACATTTGTAATTATCTTGTTTCAAGCTTTTGTGATAATTACAAATATGTATTTACTGGAATTACAAATCACAAATTATTCTGATTGATTGAATTTATTCGCAAAATGAATTGAAGAAGATATCGAATTCTCTCTGGCAATTTCCTCTCTCGATATTGAATTTCATTTACAACTTCTGGAATGAAATATTGCGTCGTTTTAATCATGCGGACATCATGTAACTTAGGTGGAAATAGTACAGTAGTTAGTGCGATAAACAGCCATATAAAATAACTTATACATACACACAGTGTATACACATCTATGTACACTTACATATATACATGTATACATACATACGCACGCACACATACATAAACACATGTGAGCACTTACATGCAAAGATGCATATACTTAATATGACGAGCCGATGCGTTAAATTTCGTTTCAAAATCAGGAAGTTTTCCTATATGTAAAGGAATTACAATTCTCTATCTTGAATGTGATTTAAATTGGTTATATTATAAGTACATACCTAACGACTCAAGATTTATAATTAATCGTTAGATAGATCACATATAAAGAATTGACTTTATTGCTAATTATGTAATTATGGAATTCTAATGTGCCTAATCAAAGTGCTGGAAATAGGACGCAAATTTCCCTTAAATCATTAATCTGATCTCATCGTTTTAAAACGTAAATATGTGATAATGTAGAATTCAATATATTATTTCTGAAAATATTACAGGACAGCTGACAGAATGCTATCAATACTATCTCTGCTAAAAAGCAGCGAGTTGGCAGAAATGTTAGCATGTCGGGTGAAATGCTTAACGGTATTTCGTCTGTCTTTACGTTCTGAGTTCAAATTACGCCGCGGTCGACTTTGCTTTTCATCCTTTCGGGGTCGATAAATTAAGTACCAGTTGCGTACTGGGGTAGATGTAATCGACTGACCTCCTCCCCGAAAATATCTGGCCTGGTGCCTAGTGTATAAAAGAATTCTATCTCTGCTGAATGGCAAATGTTCAAGGACCTAATATTTGGTTGGCCAAAAAGTCCTTTCTGTTTTTGTTGAAACTAATCTTCAATAATTCTGTCAAGTAGCTACCTTCAGTCTGTCCCTTGCATATGCGGACTTGTTAGACAATTAACACTTCAATGTTTTTCGATGTGGACTCGTAATGGGGCAGTTTGTGTTATGTGTTTATGAAAATGGAGAATGGAAGCGAACATTAACGATACCGTTACATTTGAAAGAAATAAATACGTTAGGAAAACGCCGAAGCTTGCAGGAAGATACGCACTGTGTGCAGAGAGGATGCTGTTATAGTTGGTGTGTGCTAAGAATGGTTTTCAAGTTTTGAATCGGAATTTTGTTTTCATTTCACGACGCACCTCACTCTGGCCGGCCGACTGAGATTAAATGGAATAAGCTGACACCAACCTACGAATATCTACGATCACCTTGGATGATCATAGATATTCTCCAAATATCCAATCGAGTGTTCAAAACCATTTCCATTAACATATTTACGTCATCAGGCTGGATGTTTCAGGCCCGCGTCAACAGAATACTGCTAACATCGCCCTGCAGATTTCCATTTGCGATTTGCAGCAGAAACCCGAAGGAAACTTTCCTTTTTTTCGAACTGAACGGTGGAAGAACACGAACACGGATCACTTACGAAAATATGAAGCACAAACGCTAAATGGGGGACCACCATAAGCGACTTACAAAGTAAGAATTCATCTGAAAAATGTTATAATTTCAATTTGGTGGGACTGGACTCTTTTACGAAATTTCTGCCAAGAAACAGAACCGTCAATTCGGACGTGTACTGTGACCAGCAGGACACATTAAACGCAGCGATGTACCAGAAGTACATGCTAATCGCACACTTCTTTGCAGACGCAGCAGAGATTGCTACAGATTAGCTGGTAAGTTTTGCCGCATACTCCCTATTCATTGACTGTGTCTCTTCAGATTTTCACCGGATTCGATTTCTTCAAATTCATTGAATGGAGAGATCGTCGACGGCAGAGGATGTAAATAAATATTCACCTGGAAGAGTATTTCGATAGTAAAGAAAGGAAATTATTTGAGCAGAGAATAATGGATTTGGACAAAAGATCGTAGAATATACTGGAATGAAACGGTAACCATCTTGATTGAAAAAATCGCTTTGTGGTTAACACTTGTGTCTTTTTTTTAAAACCTGGAAAGCAGTAACTCATAGATACAATAAGATGTGCTCATTTCTCGAGTAAATATAAAATACGAAAGAAGTCAATGCCATTATGATTATCTCCTTCATAAAAAATGGTTTGTTATAGAGGATCAATCTTTAAAATCAAATTATATGATATATATTTCTTTATTGCTCCCAGTGGGCTAAACATAGAGGAGACAAACAAGGACAGACAAAGAGATTAAGTCGATTACCTCGACTCCAGTGCATAGCTGGTACTTATTTAATCGACCATGAAAGGATGAAAGGCAGAATCGACCTCGGTGGAATTTGAAATCAGAACGTGACAACTGACGAAATACAACTAAGCATTTCGCCCGGCTTGCTAACGATCCTACCAGCTCGCTGCCCAAATTATATAAATAAGTAGATTTCTGCGTCATGCCATGATATTTCATAATTAATACACCCTCAACAGCATGATAAAATCGAAATGTTCTTATAATAATATAATAATATAATATTCTTGTTATAATATAATATTCTTAAAGTGAAAGAATACGATGAAGTGGATATATTCGTAACATGCTGAGACTAAAAATCAACTATGAAATAATTAGATTAAATAATAACTATAAAATGAAGATTCCATTAATATGATGTGAGGAACGCATTATTTATCAGGTATAAATACGTTGGATTGTTAACAGATTCTGGCATTCTAAGCAGAAAACAGTTTTATAACTGCAATAGTTTACTTCAAGTGTTTCTTTCAAATTTGTTGAATTAAAATATCAAGCACAATAAAAGACATTTTAAAGAAACAAGCTGTTTATCAAACACTAATATACTTTTGTTATTTTATTCCTTTACTTAGTTCAGCCATTTGACTGCGGCCATGCTGGAACACCACCTTGAAGTTTTTTGTCGAACAATTTGAAGCTAGTACTCATTTTTAAAGCCTAGTACTTATTCTATCGGTCTCTTAAGCCGAACCACTAAGTTACGGGGACGTAAATACACCAACACCGGTTGTTAAGCGATTATTGCTGCGGGGAAAGCTGAGACGCAAAAGCACATGCACAAACGCGTATGCATATACATACATACCTAAATACATACATACATATATATATATATATATATATATATATATATATATATATATATATATATGTGTGTGTGTGTGTGTGTGTGTGTGTGTATGTGTGTGTGTGTGTGTGTGTGTGTGTGTGTGTGTGTGTGTAGGCGCAGGAGTGGCTGTGTAGTAAGTAGCTTGCTTACCAACCACATGGTTTCGTGTTCAGTCCCACTGCGTGGCACCTTGGGCAAGTATCTTTTACTATAGCCTCGGGCCGACAAAAACCTTGGTAGACGGAAACTGAATGCCCGTCGTATATATGTATATATATATATATATATATATATATATATATATATATATATATATATATATATATATATATATATATGTATGTGTGTGTGTGTGTGTGTGTGTGTGTGTGTGTATGTGTGTGTATGTATGTGTGTGTTTGTGTTTGTCCCTCCAACATCACTTGACAACTGATGCTGGTGTGTTTACGTCCTCGTAACCTAGTGGTTCGGCAGAAAGAGAGCGATAGAATAAGTACTGGACTTACAAAGAATAAGTCTTGGGGTCGATATGCTCGACTAAAAAGGCGGTACTCCAGCATATATATATATATATATATATATATATATATATATATATATATATATATGTATATATATACGACAGGCTTCCTTCAGTTTCCGTCTACCAAATCCACTCAAAATGCTTTAGACATCCCGAGGATATAGTAGTGGTGCTGAATCCACATTCTTTGTGATTGGGAAGCACGCTTCTTGTAGCACACTTCCTTTCTCTCAACTACTCAACTCTTCCACTACGCCCTCCCCCCATATTCGTTTATCTCATAATCTACCTATTCTCCTCCTGGCTCTCTGTCTGGTCAATTGACTTTCCTAATATATTGCCTGCTTAACATTAACTTGTTCACACGAGACGTTTGTTTTCGCCAGGCTAATTCTAGCGTTAACATTATCTTCCATTTCTCCCTGCTTTGCTTCTACTCTTTCTTTCTGTTTATGTTACTAAAGTTTTCCTTCCTCTTTCACTTACTCTTGATCTTGTTTTACTTTCCCTTTAACCGTTTATTCTTGATAACACAACTACATCTGCTGCATTTAATAATTTCCTCTTCATTAGGGAGCTGGGCCTATATCTTCTTATGGCTGGTTACCAGTTACATACACACGAATGTTTTCACATTCCATCAAACATAACTGCTTAAATGGAAATAAATGTTTTATTCCACCAAACGTTTATCTCGATTACTACTTCCGTATTAGCTCGAGTTGGATTTCTCTTACAGCCGCTCGTGATGTTGCAGGTTTTGCTGCAAATGTAGAATTTGGAGTTCAGGTTTAAATAATTTTGAACTCTACTATGCGTTTTCTATAATAAGCATACTCGTCTTTCAAATTCTCTGTAGACACAAACACGCACACACGCACGCATATACATGTACACACACACACACACACACACACACACACACACACACACACACACACACATATACATATTTGAAATTTACAGAAAAACAAAAGACGAAGACAGGTGCATAAACAACACGCAAGTGTATTAGCTTGACGCTCGGGAAAGTGAAAAACTTTAACGTTTCGAGCCTACGCTCTTCAACAGAAAGGAACACGAGGAAATAAATACGAGAGCAAATAAAAACAAAACTATGTATTTAGTGTCAATCATGGCATATATATATATATATATATATATATATATATATATATATATATATATATTTATATATATATATATATATTTATAAATATATATATATATTTAGGTATGTATATATATATATATATATATATATATATATATATATATATATATATATATATATATATATATATATATATATATAAATATATATATATATTTAGCTATGTATATATATATATATATATATATATATATATATATATATATATATTTGAAGAAAAGCAACAACAATTCAATAGGTTATAGCAGTACGTACGTTTCGTACAAACTTCATTTATTCATGTAGTGAGAACACTATATAAAATGTACAATAAAAATGCAACTGAGGAGTACATTTTCATTGTACATTTTATGTAGTGTTCTCACTACATGAATAAATGAAGTTTGTACGAAGCGTACGTACTGCTATAACCTATTGAATTTTTGTTGCTTTTCTTCAAATTTTATTCACCAAATTTTATTCACCAAGAGATTCACAAAGGGTTACATACAAATGTAGAGCAAGAGGTAAAAACAGAGGTGTGGTAGAAACCATAAGAAAAACAACAGCAAAAATAAGATAGAAATAAAAATAAAAAATAGAATTAAAATCAAAATCAAAATAAAAATAAGGGTACAGCAATATGTACGTGCATGTGCGTATGTGGATGTGGATATCTATATGGATGTATGTATATGTATATATGTATGTATATATATGTATATATATATATATGTGTATATATGTGTATGTATATGTGTAGGTATATGTATATGTGTGTGTATACATGTATAAGTATGTGTGTGTGTGTGTGTACATCTATTTTTGTGTGTGTGTGTGTGTGTGTGTGTATTTATGTATGTGTATATGTATAGGTGAGTATGTAGGTAGGTATGTAGTTGTGTACATACGGATGTAATGATAGTTGGCCACACAGTTGTGTATGTATGAATAAGTATGGGTATATGTGAGGGGACATAATGTGTATAAGGGTGTATATATGGATATGTATATATGAGAATGCATTTATCCTCATTGTTACTGTTGTGGCTATCGGCTTGTAGTCTTCTTGAAAGTCTACCAATTTAACTCTATTGCTATTACATTGGGAACTTTACCCCCTCACCGTGAGTATATAGTAGAATCAAGAGATGTGTGGCTGCGCGCATACATGTGTATATACATACACGCACGCATGAGCATGAGTACGGGGAGATATACATAGCACGCGTGTGTGTGTAGGGGGGATGTGCACAGGCAAGCTAGCATCTTGACCGGCCAGTGGCTATCCAACCGTAGCTAGGCGTAGGCAGTTTAAAATAATAGTTGCCCAATTGGAAGGAGGGAAGTCAACGGTAGTAATTAACCCTCCCCCATTAGCAGCAGAATGGTAGAGCCGTTGGAAGAAGCAACAGGATATCTTACACCGCTAAGTTTGAAAGTTTGGCATATTATTGTTGTTGTTGCTCTTGTTGTTATTGTTGTTGTTGTTGTCACCATCATCGTCACCATCACTGTTATTGCTACTAGAACACTAATAACTTGTATAAAATGAACTTCTACATAGAACCTTCCAATATATATAGAAATGACACACACACACTCAACAAAACTTCCTTTCTAAAAAACACTTACAGCTTTCTAGATACGGCTAATAGCGCTGATGCCACAAACAACGTATGTGGTGGAATGTTTGCTTATAAAAACTTGTATATGCACACATGGGAGTAAGGGGACATCCGAGTAAGGCTGTGCACACGAACCCACACATGTATATATGCATTGGAGTGTCTATAGCTACCTATTTATAATGTGTGTAGGCTCTTTGTATGCCTTGTATTTTTAAGGGTTTTTTGACATATATCTTTTTTATATTTTTGCATGTCCCACATGCTATACCTTCATTTTTCATTTATGTATTCTTTATTATTATTATTTTTTTTCCTGCTGTACCCTTATTTTTATTTTTATTTTGATTTTAATTCTATTTTTTATTTTTATTTCTATCTTATTTTTGCTGTTGTTTTTCTTATGGTCTCTACCACACCTCTGTTTTTACCTCTTGCTCTACATTTGTATGTAACCCTTTGTGAATCTCTGAAGAGGCCTAGCGGTTCTGGCATGTAACCCCATTTCAAAATGTCATCCGATAATCACTCCGGAAAGGAATATTCGGATAGAATGGGGCTTGCTAAAACTAGGCCGAAACAGCTGTAAGATTAAACTTCTGTTCATCCTCTAATTCCTTATGTACTTTGTACTTCTATATGTAAACCAGGTTGGCAAAATAACATAGTCTGCCATAGACACCTGTGCTTTGGTTCTTTCTTTCTTTTTCTTTCTTTTTTTGTCACTTTTGCTATAAATTAAATTAATGAATTCAACGGGATACATTGTCTGCAAGTAGTTGGGTTCAGCATATTATCCTCCATTTTCTAATTGTTATACAAATTCTGGGTAAAACCTCCACTTTTATCCGCTCCCATTGATTGCACCTAGTATAGCACTAGTGTAGCAATAATTGGGTACCCTCCCAGCAGTATACCGGATAGATACTATCCCTTAGTGGGTTGTACCCCCAACCCCTAACTCTCTCACGTTATATATATATATATATATATATATATATATATATATATATATATATATATATATATACATAGCTAACAAATTAATGAGTGCGTGCGTTACATAAATAATATTTCGAAGATTAAATAAAAGTCAACAAACGGAAAATATGACATACTTATATATACAATTACAAAAAAACGTGTAGTAAATAGATACAGACACACACACATCATTATATATATATATGTGGCAAAAAACATTGTTTAAATTAGCCTGTCGTTTCCTAAATGTTAAATCGCCTGGAATATTTCCATACATGCTATTACAAAACACTAGGTATCAGCCGTTCTTATTAGGAGAGCAAGTGTAACATTTGGGAGGACTAACGATTTCTACCCCGCAAATATATACGTTATGTTGTTTTTTATTTGAAACTGCTAAAATATATATTAGTGTTCTAAGACGTGAACGCAAAATCTTTTTGAAGTGGTAGGTACTAGCAGAAGAGAAGACTTGCATGTTTTAAGAAATGAATTCCAGAATGTTTGCGACATTTTTGAAGGAGACAGTTATAACTGTCCAAGGTTATTGTAATTTTATTATACTAATATTACACATCTAATAAGCTGACCTACCAATTATTTTATTCCTGATTGAAGGAGACGGCTGCTTCTCACAGCCGACTAATTTTCAGAATAGAATCGGGACGCGAAAATAATTTGGAAGCTGGCCATATAATAAAGTGTGTTTAACTGACTGAAAGCCCTACAGAAACTTATGAATGTACAAGCTGAGCATCTGCTTTTCATTGCTGAAAGATGTTCAAGGACAATAGAAATGGTTTGAGAGATTATGGAAGGTGTGGAAAGGGGGAGGAATGTCAAATAGAGCTGTCCAAGAAAATTCGCAATTTTCTGAATTAATATAGTCATATCTCTACAGTTTGGAGTTGGTGTGTCAAATGTGCACAGAATTATTGAAGAAGATCTGAACATGCGCAAAATTTGTGCAAAGTTTATCTCAATGGTGCTCAGTGAGGAACAGAAGGAAAGACACTTTGGTGAGAGCAGGGAAATGGTTGAAATCATTACCACAAATGCAAGAGTACTTGAGTCTCTGGTGACCTACGACGAACCTGGATCTACTGTTATGATGCAGAAACCAAGAAACAGACTGCCCAATGGAAGAATTCCGGCTTTCTCAGACCCAAGAAATCCAACCAAATCTATCCGTGAGGTAGCTTATCATGATTATCTTCAAAGGGCTTTATCTACGTCGTTTGTCTTGACGGTAAAGAAAGACGATCTTGTGGGGAAGTAAATGGCCAAATCTCTTTCCCTCGAGTTGGTGGCACCTGCTCCAGGACAATGAACCAGTCCACATTTCTATCCTGGTTACTAACTACTTGATAGTGATGGACATCAAAACTGTTCCTACAGTCCACACCCCGTGACATTTGGTCGTTTCCCATGCTGAAAGATAATCTGAGGTGCAGTCGCTTTGAAAACTTTCAGAAGCTGGATGATGTGAGAAGCGACCAGGACAGTTTCACTTTGGAGGAATTCGATGGGAGGAAGTGCTTTGAAATCAGACGATCCTACTTTGAAGGAAATTAAACTTTAGCACTTCTTTGTAATGAACGTTTTCCCTGAAAAAGTCTCAGACATTATGGATGAATCTTGTAAATGATAAATTTTTTAAGCATAGATATTTGTTGTTTTTTTGGATTTGCATCATGCACCGTGTGAATGAGAGTGGAACATATTTCAATAGTACACTAGTTCACCGTGTACTAATCGATGACACATCTATCGCAAACACAAAATCTCTTCAGGACACAAAAATAGATTTTGAGAGGTATTGCTGATGAACTTACTGATCTACACTACTCTATCCCTGTAATAAAACCATCCACATTACTCTATATTGAAACGCTCTTCATGAATTAAAAATCCAAATATTTGACTCACACGTATAGTCAACACAAAGAAGACAGGCTGTCTACAATTGATTTTAATTTAATAGAATCCGAACAAGGAATAAAAGCCTTAACATCTAATTATTTCGGAAGCAACCGACAATACGATTTAACGTAATAACATGTTAATTATATTCAATTCATATTGCTTGTAATTACAACAAATCAAGATTATGAAATATGTTTGAGTGCGAGGAATGTTTTCAGATGATTACCATGGTTCAAACCTTATTTAATTCTAATCATTCTATTCTTGTATACCGTTCAGTCTGTGCTCCATATTCTACGCTGTTAATTTTACTGACTGATCTTGTTATTTTACATGTCCTAAATTTCTGTATTGGCTTTGAACCATACAACGCTGATTATCTTTATCACGATATTCTCCAACTAATGTCACATTGCCAATTTACCAGCCACTTCTAAACCACAATATTATTCAAATGACGTCCGACAAATATGTTTTCTAGCCTCAAACACGAAGTTCAAAATAATGAAAGCTACAGTGTATACGATTTTGACATGAGCAGGCTAACCTGTTCAGACTTTCGTACGATACCAATTATAGTAACATATTTTATTTTAGATTCAAAGATTTACAGCTCAGAAATAATACAAATGAGAATAAGCTTCCATAATCTTGAACTTATTCCTATAGCAGCAGTAGAAATACAAAAGAAACACATTTTCATACACGCAAAGGCGGAATTATATACCTTCTTGAACTTCATTGGATATTCATGTATACGTAAGAACAACACAAAGTTATTAGTTGTTACAGTGTAACAGCGTGGTCTCACATTACTTTAACTTTAACGAAGTCCACACTTGTAACGAGAGGAGATTGGTCGCTGATATGAAAGCAACTCCTTTCATTTCTCCCGCCAGGCTCAGAAACCCGCCCAAAATATTATGGTGCTATCCATTCCCCAGACAATAAAATCGGTTTATGATGAAGTATGTTATACTAGCACGTACTTGCTTTAATCAATAGCATTTCCTTGTTTTCTCTTTCCTTTCAATCTGAGAGTTGAATGATGATGAAATAATGGTTAAAATATCGAATTTAACACCAAGTTTGAAAACATTAACGGTTAAATATTTCACAACTTAGTATTTTCGAGATTAGCGTGTATAGAATATATTTTTATTTGAAGATTTAGTTTGATATGTTATACTATGTAACTGACCAGTAACTTTCCAAAACACAAAAAAGAGCACATATAAATAACAGATTTCAATACCTGGTTCGAAAAACAGAAATGGTAGCTGGCAGTGCGATCAGAAATTCAACAACCCATACTTTATCTTTCATCTTTTATTTCGTACAGTAATTAGATTGCGACCATGCTGGGGCATAGCCTTGGAGAATTTCTTGTTGAATTAATCGCCCCCAGCCTGATACTTGTTCTATCAGTTAATTTTTGCCAAACAGCTAAGTTACACGGACGTAAACACATCAGTAGCGGTTGTCAAACGGTAGTAGTGGAAAACATAGGCATAAACACACACATACACACACACACACACACACACACACACACACACACACACACACACACACACACACACACACACACACACACACACACACACACACACACACACACATTATATATGTAAATATATATACATGCATAGATGCACGTTGCTGAGTTATCATTGATTCATATGGTAAATATTATATATTGAGAGGTAGGATTTAGTTGTCAGGCGGTTATCTCCCCTGTCAGTACATATACAATGTGCATTCTGTGGCTATAAGGAGGTCTTTGAATCTTGCTTCTAGGAATGTATGTGTTCCCCTGAATCCTCAGTGTCACTGTTAGTGACAACTGAATTTTTCGCTTTTGGACTTATTTTGCGCCTAGCCCACTTCGTTACTTTATATATATGCGTGTCTGTGTGCCTCCGCGTGTGTGTTTGTGTGAGTGTGTATGTATATACGTGGCGGGTTACTTTCAGCTTCCGTTTACCAAATCAACTCAGGGCTTTCGTCGGCCCGTAACTAGTAGAAGACAGTTGCCCAATGTGCCACGCAATGAGACTGAACCCGGAAGCAAGTGGTCAGAAAGCAAGCTTCTCTATTTCATCAAATTGGTTATAATAGCCTCACACAGAGAAAGAAGCTGCGGGCTGGACACAGACAATGTTATATGAGATGAAAAGTGAAAATTATGATTAATAGGGGGAAACAGACAACGCCCGCTGATTGTTGTTTCCCGAAATCATTATTCTCTTATTTATCACACATGAGGCAGTAAAGCTCTTACGGTTGTTTATAATTGTTCATTAAACACAAAAATGGTTAAAAACAGAATAAGTTTTCAAACCCCTTATCAGTTCACAATATCGAAGCTTTCCAACCTCTTACCCATAGTCCTCTTCAGTATCGCTTGTGACCCCATACCCCGCCATTTCTTACACGTCACGCAAGCACAAAACGGATGTCGTGTCTGGGCCGCCCGGCCAGAAGCGATATTCCTCATTGAGCTTCTTTAGCCTTTGCAACACGGCCAACGTTATGACCTCCACAGCTATCTGCGGAGGCCATTCGAGATCCCGCGTGCAGGTCAGAATTGCTCCCTCATGTTGTTTCTCTAACACCTTCTCCAACTCTCCACCCCTGTAGAAGAAGACATGTAATTATTCATCAGGGGACGAGGTAGTCACTTCTACTGTCGGTGGCACAATTCCCACCGACGACGTTCCGGGACATTCCGGTATTGTGTTACCAACTACCGGCAATGTCCCATTTCACTTTTTTCTTCCTCATTTTTTCCCTCTTACCTGAGGAAGGTTGGGTTCTCTCCGTGACCGGGAAATCCGCCTCGCCTCCCTCATCCCTAGGATCCTTCGGTGAGCCCCATTGTTGCTCACCTTCTTTTTCTTGCGACCCTTTTTGAGGATTCCTCCGCCTCCGTTCCCTCTTCTACAGAGGTCTAAACCAACTGCTCTAGGACCTTAAATTGGTCTTGGGGTAGTTCTTTTTTTATGTGGCCAGGTTCCAGACACTGGTGACACTTAGGTGGGGGGACCCTCAAGAATCACCGGGTACCTGCTCCAAGCCACACTTTAAAAGTCTGGAAAGACTAAATCCTTTACTGATTGGGTCCACAGGGTCAAAATAATTTTTGACCCGACGCAATCAGCCACTGGTAGCAATTTAACATTAAGGAGCTTGGTGTATGTGTGTGTGTGTGTGTGTGTGTGTGTGTGGCATACTGGTTAGGGCATTCGGCTCACGATCGTAAGGTTGTGAGTTCGATTCCCGGCGACGCGTTGTGTCCTTGGGCAAGATACTTTATTTCACGCTGCTCCAGTCCACTCAGCTGGCAAAAATGAGTAGTACCTGTATTTCAAAGGTCTCGCCTTGTCACACTCTGTGTCACGCTGAATCTCTCTGAGAATTATGTTAAGGGTACACGAGTCTGTGGAGTGCTCAGCCACTTGTACATTAATTTCAGGAGCAAACTGTTCCATTGAGCGTAACCGAGAGAGCGTGTTCTTCTCTCTCTCTATATATAGTGTGTGTCTCTGTGTGTCTGTGTGTGTATACTTACATATCCAAGTACACAGTAGTTATGAAATGCTACGTTCTAAATCCATTGGGTTGGCAACTAAGTTACCGCAGTATTTTCATTTTGGAATTTATTGCGTTTTTAAATTTTGTCATCTACTTGTTTCGAGAATTCTATTTTTGAATCATTTTTTAATCTTTTTGTTTTCTAGTTAATTTTAGTTAATTTTTGTTTATTTTTAAATCGTTAAAATGGAATGTCAAGTTAATAAAAACGAGCATTTTCGACACCTCCTTCTTTTTGCTTTCAATCAAGGTTCTAAGGCCGCAAATCTGCTCGCGACATTTGTGCTGTGTATGGAGAGGGTGCCATAGCTGAAAGAACCGCTCATGATTGGTGTACCGAGTTCAAAAAGGGAAATTTTGACCTCAAAGCCGCACTTCGATCTGGCCGTCCAGTTCAGTTCGATGAAGAGTGATTATACCAACTTTTGCATTAAAGATCTCGTCAAACGACAAGGGAACTGACAGAGAAAATGGAATGCTCCCACACTGCTATAGAAAAGCATCTTCACTCGATGGGAAAGGTTCAGAAGTATGGAGGATGGGTTCCGCATGCTTTAATTGACAACAACAAAAATCAACGAGCCACAATCTCCGCCGGTTTGCTTGCTCGTCACCGCTCAACTGATGGACAGAAGCAACGATTCCTTTACCGAATCGTTACTGGCGACAAAAAATGGTGCCTGTACATCAATATGGAGCAGCGTAAGGAATGGCTTAGCCTCGGTAAATAAGCGACACCGCGTGTGAAAGAAGACCTTCATCCGCATAAAACGATGATGTGCATATGGTGAGACTGGGAAGAGATTATCCATTACGAATTGCTTGAACGGAACCTATGTTCAACAGATGGAAGGACTCAACACATCTATTTAAGATAAAATACCTAATCGGCAGCATGGAGTTTTTCTGCTGCACGACAACGCCCACCCTCATATCGCCAATATGACCAAGGAAACCATTCAAACGCATGGCTGGGAAATGCTGTCACAACCGCCCTACTCTCCTGATTTGGCAGCAACGGATTTCAACCTCTTTCGAGCTCTTGCAAATGCTATGCGAGGAGTTTCGTTCAATACTAATACAGAATTGAGAGCTTGGTTGGATCAATTTTTCGAGTCGAAATCGGGTGATTTCTACCAACTAGATGTTGAAAATTTTGTTGAACGTTGGGAAGAAGTTGTAAATAACAAAGGTGAATGCATTATTGATTAATTAGTTGTTATTTTCTATTAAATCTTTTAAAAAATATAAATTTTAAAAATCGGCGGGAACTTAGTTGGCAACCCAATATAATGGTCGGTTTCATTTCTGCACACGTGTTTACAAAAATCGGCGAGCTAAATAGCACCTTAAACTTTCTTAAATCACACCTAAACATCTTAAAAATAAGCATTAATTAATATAGTGCGCATAACACATTGCTCATAATATACAAGACTGTCATTACTGAAATACTTTTGATAATATACCTTCAATTTTATTTGAGGTGACATGCACTTGTATAAAACGTCTATACTAATAGATGCTACAGATTTTATAGCACTTATGCGAACAGTACTATATTTCTATATGTTGCTTAAAACCTAAGTTCTCTTCTACAACATAATAGAAAATCTTTTATGTGAAAATACTAAATATTTAGAAATTAGAATAAATGTGTTATAGATTGTTTCCCTAAGTTACTACTTTCAATACCCCTTTTCATTACTAAAACTAAACAGTTCATCTATTTTCCGACAAAGTAATCTTCACTGAAGGGTTATATTTTCCCACGAAGCGAGATAGTTCCTTATTTCTTTTAAAGCTATTTGTACTGAGTATTTGCTAACACAGTTTACCAGTATTTGCGTACTGTGTTACTTTGATATGTGAGAAATATTTCTCTTTGTGTTTAGCTATCCCTAAATTGTATCATTACTTTTATCTGAGATTTTAAGGGTGGCTTTGGAAATAGAATAAACAAATATATATATATATATATATGGCAACGATTATATTCTACTGAAGAATCTATGCGGTTTGTGTTGTAAAAGTATCATGTTACTATTTGGAATCAATAAAATAAAATATCCATTGATTTTCCAGCTTCACTTCGGGAACCTATAGCCGGAGATTATCGGATCATTATGCATTATCCCAACAAGGAATAAAGAAACAAATCAACAATAAATATGTACACAATCAGTGTTCTGATAATCAATATTTTATATGAACACGTGCTTATTTGATCAATAATTGATAATTATCCATAAGCTATGTAACCAGCATTACATTGAATTGCATGCCACAAAACATATTGAAAATTTAGCACATGCTACAAATTAAGGAAGGAAAATTTATCAACGCTATATAGGTCGCCAATTGCCTGAGATTTGTATTACTTTGTTGTGAATTTTGAACATTTCCTAAGTTGATGAGTAGTTCATTGTAATTCACCAATAATCAATTAAAATGTAGAATATCAGAAGTTACACTGGAAATAGTTTCTTTAAATATTTCTCGTAAAGTAGCGTTTGTGGGAGGGGTATTATAATACGAATGATTTTTAGAATAATGTTTATAATCCTTATCTTGATCTGTATATATCCCGAGTATTAGATTAATTTGCATACTAACCACTGGTAACTAATGATGGTGGTGTAGGTTGTATTAGAGTATACATCACTTGACGTGTAGTTATTGAATCCACCCTCGGATGATCAGGCAGAAAGTAATGTTATTCTTTTATTCTTTTATTTTACTAGCTTCAGTGACTGGACTTGATCAGTGAGATCCTCCCCAGTATTTATTTTAAGTCTATCGATCTCATTTTGCTGGACTGCTAACTTAAAAGGAAAAATTAACAGCGGTTTTCAAACAGTGGGAGAGAAACACAAGTATGTGAGCCCCAGACACAGGCGCGCGCAGAGTGTGGGCTCAGTCCTCGTCTAGCAAATTGATTCGCAAAATATTGAAATAGAATCTTCTAAATATAATAGAAAATATTTGATCAAAGTAACATGTAAAGACTGAATCCAAATCAAAATGGTTACGAAGCATCATTTAAATCAGTGAGCCATATATGCGCCTATACGTAAATCTTGAAATATGTTGCGTCTGTTGCTGTACCAATTACGGGATCCGACAATGAGCCTAATTCGAACTTCTTTCTATAGATCTCAAATCGTAGGAATACAAACCAATTAACAATATGACTTGAAATTATAAATTGTTTTTCTTTGAGTCGACGTTTCTGGTATCCGCTGAAGTACTTTCTTGAAGACATTGCTATGCCTCTTGCTGCCTAGACCTCTGTGAAAAAGAAATTGGGGTAATATTTTTACTAGCCACTGCGAGACAGAGATCGATCAAGATAAGCATCCACAACTTAACACAGTCATAAATGAAGGATTGTTCATTTTGTACAAGGGGATATTCCAACAATTTTTAAAGTCGAAAAAAGGCTTTGTTATAGAACATATTGTAAGTCCAAAATTAGGAGGCAAACTCTTTCACTGGTCATTAAATAATGGTGTGGACATAAGAATTCTTATCTCAACCGTGCTAATGTAGTAGTAGACATAGTTGACAATGGGAGGGGAAGGGCCGAAGTTTCCAAAATAATTCAAGTGACGCGAATTATCTGCGAGTTCTCGGTACTTTTATTTTTTATGCTATTCCACACCGAGAGAAACAGCAGGTGAACACGTCGTGGTTAGATACTGCATGTCGAGACTCTGCGTAGAAGTGTGATATGACGTCCGCTAAGACTGGTAACAGCAACTGCATGGCAAAATACTAAAATACAAAAATTGACAGAATGAAAAAAATAAGTTGCTTCAGAGGGGTCCCTCCAGGATTAGAGGCCCTAAAGGTTAAGCTTCATTAGTTTTATAGTAGATCTACCACTGTGTGTGTATATATATATATATATATATATATATATATATATATATATATATATATATATATATATATATATATATATTTATATATATATATATATATTATATATATATATATATATATATATATATATATATATTTATATATATATATATATATTTATATATATATATATATATATATATATATATATATATATATATATTTATATATATATATATATATATTTATATATATATATATATATATTTATATATATATATATATATATTTATATATATATATATATATATATTTATATATATATATATATATATATTTATATATATATATATATATATATTTATATATATATATATATATATATATATATATATATATATATATATATATATATATATATATTTATATATATATATATATATATATATATATATATATATATATATATATATTTATATATATATATATATATATATATATATATATATATATATATATATATATATATATATATTTATATATATATATATCCGCTTTAGTACTTTCTAGGTGCAGGAGTGCATTCCCACTGCGTGGGAACTTGGGCAAGTGTCTTCTACTATAGCCTCGGGCTGACCAAAGGCTTGTGGGTGGATTCGGTAGACGGAAACTGAAAGAAGCCCGTCGTATATATGTATATATATATATATATATATATATATATATGGGAGAATATACAAAAAATAACAACAGACGAGGACAGGTGGTGTAAATAACAAAAGTATATATTAGTATGACGCTCGGGAATACGGAAAGTCTTTGACGTTTCGAGCTACGCTCTTCAACAGAAAGAATACGGAGACAAGGAGAAAAACACGGAGAAAAAAAATTGAATAGTGTTCAGTCAACGGTCAATCATATATATATATATATATATATATATATATATATATATATATATATATATATATATAAAAACAAAAGTAAATGAGTATATGCATATATACGTACAGGTATGTGCATACCGACATCCACCTGTATGTATAGGTGCATATCTGGGTACAGGACATTGCAAACAAACGTAGACGAGAACACACGAGCCACATAGAGAACATTCTACTTCATCAGCTACCCACGTTTTAACACTGGCGTTTCGACGAGCTTCGGGCAGGACGCAACGTTAAAACGGCTCGTCCCATGGATCGCAGATTAAATCTGTATACGCAAATTAAATCTAGCCATGGAGGAATGTAGTGGCGGACGAAAAACAAGACAGGAAAACAAACAGAAGGCTTTACGGCCAGACGAGAAAAATTATGTGTGGCGATGAGGCACGGAACCGAGAGAGACAAAGTGGTAGCGTGTGTTACTTGGCGAAAGCCAAAGAAGGAAGGATTATTGACCGGAAGCATGTGACCATGCCGGTGTAAAGGGAAGAGAGAGAGAGTGGTAGAGGGAGAAAGAGAGGGAGGAAGTAGAAGAATGGTGAGCAACGAGAGGAAAAGAGAAAGAGAGGAAATACGAGGGGGAAAAGGAGATACGTAGTAGTAACAGAGGAAGAACAAGAGGGGTAAGGCGAGATACGTAGTAGTACAGAGGAAGAACAAGAGGGGTAAGGCGAGATACGTAGTAGTACAGAGGAAGAACGAGGGGGGGGAGAAAGGAAAGAGAAAGAGATAGAGTAGCGTCGGAGGATAAGTTTACCAACTACTTACAATTTTTGTGAGACGCTGCGTTCAATCATGTAAAAACAAAAGTAAATGAGTATATGCATATATACGTACAGGTATGTGCATACCGACATCCACCTGTATGTATAGGTGCATATCTGGGTACAGGACATTGCAAACAAACGTAGACGAGAACACACGAGCCACATAGAGAACATTCTACTTCATCAGCTACCCACGTTTTAACACTGGCGTTTCGACGAGCTTCGGGCAGGACGCAACGTTAAAACGGCTCGTCCCATGGATCGCAGATTAAATCTGTATACGCAAATTAAATCTAGCCATGGAGGAATGTAGTGGCGGACGAAAAAACAAGACAGGAAAAACAAACAGAAGGCTTTACGGCCAGACGAGAAAAATTATGTGTGTATGAACGCGATGAGGCACGGAATGTATATATATATATATATACACACACTAGCAGTATAGCCCGGCGTTGCCCGGGATTACGCTAGTGTTATTAAGTGCTTTATTTCGAACCAAAAATAAGGTAATATCGACATCAGATTTGAGCGAAATCCGTTGAAATTGGTTTGGCTGAAAAATAGTTTGCTGGTAATTTGATTGGGAAAGCCCATAAGGAATTAGTTTATCGGTCATTTCCACTCATTGACTGTTTCTTTTTAAAGTTGCATTAGAGATCTGCATAGAAGAAGGTTGATCTGAAGGTTTGCATTGGAGATCTGGAGTGGAGTAACTTAGGAAAACTTACCAACAGCCTTAACCAAAAAATAAGGGGCCTGTCCCTTCTAGGTTAACTCTATGAGCAACTTAGCCAATCACTGATATCAGCCGAGTTAGCATTGTTGTTGGAGAAGTCAGCATTGTCCAATAAAAAAGAGGAAGTGTCCATAAGTCATGTTGCCATGGTTTGAGAATATGTCTGGCCAATGCTTCTGGATCACTCTTTATAACCACATCGACTGCAATGAAAACTTGTCTATAAAACTTCGCTATAGACAACCTTGCGTGTTCTGCCCTGAGGAGCATACAGAATAAGAGCGTTTCTACTACCCCACACGGTAGCAGGCCACATAAAGTTGTCCATGTGAAAAGCATGGCTCCCCCAAATGGATGCCTGCCACCGGTGTGTTGAAATCCTCGTAATTTCACTCCCCGCAAACATTGATCTTTTCACCATCTATTTTTCAATGTACGGAGATTAAAAATGTGGAGATTAAGAACATGGATCATTTTTTTTTTTAATTTGAAATTTACCATGAAAAACTCCGGCTAAATTTTTAGATAACACTCGTAGGATTTTCACTAAGAAAAAATGAATCGCATTTTTTGCGTGGAATCAACTATCCTGGCCTGCGGCGGTCTTACGATACCAGTGCCAAAGCTGTCACTTAATCCACGTGTGTTTATTTACATCACATCGGACTTTTCCGTAAAAGTGTTGGAGGCAAAGAAGGAAACGACGTTGTAAAAGCGAAAGAGATAGTGAGAGCGCGATTTCTTTGAAGTTGGCATGTGTGTGTGTGTGTATGTAATGTTTTCTGGTGTGTGTATGTGTGTGTGTGTGTGTGTGTGAGAGAGAGAGAGAGAGAGATAGATAGATAGATAGATAGAGAGAGAGAGAGAGAGAGAGAGAGAGAGAGAGAGAGAGAGAGAGAGAGGAGAGAGAGAGAGAAAGAGAGAGAGATAACTGAAATTATTTTTATTTCCTTTTTATGGTGAGTATGCGAGACAGAAAGTGTGGTGAAGTTCTTTTGTTACTGTGAGAGAGAGAGAGAGAGAGAGGTTATATATGTATATATGTATGTATGTATGTATGTATGTATGAATGTATGTATGTATGTATGTATGCATGCATGTATGTATGTATGTATGTAGGGCTACAGTGACACACGCACACGCACGCAGGTTATGTATGTGTGTGTGTGTCACTGAATCCATTCACACACACACACACACATAAGATAAAAACCTGCGTGCGTGTGTGTGTGCTTGTGTGTGTCACGGTAGCCATTCATACATACATACGTACATACATACATACATACATACATACATACATACATAACCTCTCTCTCTTTCACAGTAACAAAAGAACTTCACCACAATTTCTCTCTCGCATGCTCACTATAAAAAGGAAATAAAACTAATTTCAGCTATGTCTTTCTTTCTTTCTTTCTTTCTTTCTTTCTTTCTTTCTTTCTTTCTTTCTTTCTTTCTTTCTTTCTTTCTTTCTTTCTCTCTCTCTCTCTCTCTCTCTCTCTCTCTCTCTCTCCCTCTCACACATACACACACCAGCAACATTACACACACGCACACACATACCAACTTCAAAAAAAAAAAAAAATCGGGCTCTCTCTAACTCTTTCGCTTTTACGACGTCGTTTCCCTCTTTCCCTCCAACACTTTTTCCGGAGAAGGCTGATGTGATGTAAATAAACACACGTGGGTTAAGTGACAGCTTTGGCACTGGTATCGTTAGACCGCCTTTTACCCATTTATATTGTGTAATTCACTGACAAATTGTTACATACCTCTTTGTTTCATTGTTGTTAGAAAAATGGATTGTTGTCAATAAACCGCATTATTTATGAGCTGAACGAATATATATATATATATATATATATATATATATATATATATATCCATACACACACATACACTCACTCTCTCTCTCTCTCTCTCTCTCTCTCTCTCTCTCTCTCACACACACACAGATATATATATACATATACACACACGCACTCACGCACTCACATATAAATATAGTAATTTAGGCTGTATAAAACGTATACACGCGTCGGTAAATGATTTTCTTGATTATATGTTTGCTTCTTGAAACATGATATATTATAGAAAAACGCCTCTTCAGTGTTGAAGGGAAAAGTGTCAAATGTACAATATGTAAGACCATAATGTGAAATATGAAAAACATTGTTGGCATCGTGTAGGAGAAGAAAGACATACACAGTGCAGGTGTTAGGAACCCACATCTTTGTACATCAAAGTTAGCAGACAAACGTACAGATTCTTACAAAATCGCACCATTTCTAACGCATAAACTAGAGAGACGAAAGTGAGAGAAAAACTGAGAAGCACAGAATCTTGTAGGTAAGACGCCTGCATCATCCACTACTCCAACAAGAATATCTCACGATGACAGCGCACCTACCATGAATGATAATAACAGTGATAACCACAACAATAATAACAGAGGTAAACCATAAGCTACAGCCTTGTCATAAATCAGTCAGAAATATTTGGTTGGCTACTTGTGAAGTTCAAAGTATCAGCTACAAGCAATTTGCTTTCAAATAGTCAAAGGGTGCATTGATACAAAATTTCACACCCTACCATTCGCATTCATTAATGTTCTGTATATCTCTCATATATACACTCACATACTCTTACAAATACAACTGTGTGGTCGGTAGCGCACCAGTGTAACTCTTCACTATTTTGGTATTTCCCTGTGCAGTGACTGTAGAAAGATCTACCCAGTGTGTGCAGTAAATCCCCATTTTGCTACGTTTGTTTACATGGGCTTAACAGTTATCTAATATAATCTTCATCCACTACAGTGGCAGTGACATCTACCTCACTTTTAAGTTATGCATGTCCCAATACCAACCAGTTCAGTTTATAATTAATATTATCATCATTTAATTTATGGATATACTCAACAAGTGAAAAGAAGTACTTAAATCTCTGGTTAGAGAAATGCCCATGCATCGAAATATGTTTTTAACGAGGCTAAATGCGGGTCTTTCAGCGTCCATATGTTTGTTTTGAAGTTATTTGCAAAGAAATAACAAACACCCTGTTGTAATATCAGCCTGTTGTAATATCACTCTCAGCTGCCTACCCAGTCCAATGGAATATGATCTGCAAGTCCATTAATGACACACGAAGAAACCAACAAGTCCTTCTGAAGCTAGGGTCAAGAAATGTCAGATAGATGTGAGTGTTTTTGTAGAATGCATCACTCGAATGAAGCAATATTGAATTTTGATAGCTATCAGCAACAGCGAAGATGAAAATCGGAGGCCACATATAAAAGTTCGCACTTTTCAGCAGTTTGTGATGGCACCCACGTATACGGTACATCCTGTGAACATGGTTTGACGTCGCAAATGTACCTCTTCATAATGACCAGACCATAATCACAGAAATATTATGAGTATGAAGTCTTATCCCTGGAAAGTTTTACAAGAATGCCAATAAAGTTCCAGGGTTTAGTTGCTCCAGAAAACCTGCTTGGCGTTCCAGACTTCCTTTTTGGAGGATATGATGAGGTTGGTCGTGGAAGGTAGAAAACTTGTATTTTATATGAGTAGCAAAACAAATAAACTCAAAGCTTTCCGACTTATCGTTAAAAAGCCATGAGCGATCTTTGTCATTTCCCCCCTTTGCCCGCAAGGCCAGAGCAGCTATAGTAACATTAAGGCAGCAGAAGCAACCATTACATGAGCAATAAATTATTTCTGCATTCGTTGAAAACGTGAAAACACAGTGGGATATGAATGCGTTTGCACACATTTTGTTTTTGGGGAGAATTTCTACGTGGACGATTTCTGAAGACAAATGTCTTCCTAAGTCTGTGCGCAAACGTCTTAAATATGGTTCAAACCCTTCAATTTTTAGTCAACGTTCACCCTGCGACTTTATCTAGTCTTAATTAATTCTTCCGTACATCAATAATTGTACAATTTACCTCGTTTGTAAATAAGAATTACCATTATTATTGGTTGTGAAAGATGAATTTTTGATTCGTAGCTACAAACACCACAATGATGCCGAAACACATGCACCCTACCATCCATTGACATAATTCACAATATGTTTTCATACATGTTATCTGTGAGAATTTTTACCCGGAATAATTTCTGTAGTGAAAGAGCCTTTCACGATCGCGTCTACATGAACATTGCATTGTATTCTATTCTACCTATGACATCGTGTCTCATAAGTAAATTATATCGTGGTGACATTTTCTGACAACTGCTTATGATGTGGGTCATATCTTCGGTGTTAACTCCACAATGTCTGATTCGGTTGTCAAATTTTATTGCTTTCCCTGCATCTCTGTATCTTTTGTGCATAAGATAATTGTTCGATATCTCTTGTTCCTCGCTTGCAAAGTGGGGGTAGTAATCCGGTTGTTGGTCCATGACAATGTTACAATAATCTGTATGTATGTATGTATGCATCTATCAATCAATCTATCCCTATCCCTAATGTGTGTGGATCAGAAATAGAGAGAGAGAGAGAGAGAGAGAGAGAGAGAGAGAGAGAGAGAGAGAAAGAGAGAGAGAAAGAGAGAGAGAAATAAAGATAGGGAGAGCATGTATATATATATATATATATATATATATATATATATATATATATATATGTAGCTAGAATGTAGGATGTGTATGTCCTAAAACTCTCTCTCGGAGATGTATAGTGGCATTTTAACATTTGATGAAAGGTAGTGGGAAGCCTTTTTTACTTTTAATAAAATGCTTGGCAATCGATTGTTGTTAACGGTTTCATCTGTCACATTGCTGACCCCGTTACATGCTCAGATAATTTAGCTTTGGGTCAAGTGGAAACCGTTGAATTACGATTATGATGGCCGCTTACATACACAAATTAATGGAGTTAGAAATCCAATAATTGGACAAGTAATCGTAAGAGTCTTTAATCTCGAATTTATTCCGTTCCCCAACCTTACTGAGTTTGTGATATGCGCTGACGCCCACCTTCCACGAATATTTAGTATCAAAATGTCAGCCTCATACCTTGAGAAGAAGGTGGAGAGGCGAGTATTGAACGCGCTATGCTTTGGCTGGTCGGTGTACGTGGTATCCTGCAATCCCGAACGGCTTAATCGTGTCGGTAGACTTCAGACCTTTCTGAATATCAGACCATCGTACTGGAAATATATGTTCCTTAAAATTATGGCCAACATTTCGGGATGTAAGGCCGACATTGGTGGTAGAAGTAGAAGGGGAAAAAAGAAGAGGAACGAAATGAAGTGTATGAAGTGACGAAGAAAAACATGGGATGGGGAAAAAAGGAGAAAAGGAAGCAGAAGACGAAGAAGAAAATAGGACATGATAAGTTCGGTTGTGAGTGATAGGAAGAACATAAATGTTGAGTGAATCTATCTGTAAACTAAAAGGATATATATTCTATCGTATTGTTGTATTGGTGATTTCTTTGTGTATTAATGATTTCTTCAGAGCTGTCACCATGTTCAAGGAACGTGTGGAATAAATGCTTCATAGGAATCATATTTTATCTTCACAGCTTCAGTTGCGTTTATTATCTTACAGTTAATATGTTATGGAATTAGAACAATTTCAGTTTTAACATTAAAAGCTTGCATATCATAGAATTCACTCAAAGTATACTGTGTCATTACGTGTATGCGTGTGCGTGCGTCCGTGAGTGTATGTGTATATGTGTGCTAAATTCGTAAATGCTTTACACTGTAATAAACACAAACACAACAAGAATATTTTAAGAAGGATGTATAGCAGACAATAGAAGCAGATAACATACAAACGGGATTCAGAGTTACGCTTATCAGATCCTCATATATATGAATAAATAAATCCCATGCAAAACAACGATGACAGATTAAATTTTTAAAATGATTTGAAAAGAATATATAATCTCATGTGTAAATATACTTAAGAAAATATTCTGTTCAGATGTACCATTTTAAAAATACAGCTGTAATAGATAAGAAAATTATGTATTTATGCAATAAAAGTTTTAGAAACCACCAAATCATACCAGACAACTGAAACTTATTTCGTAGGAACTCTAAAGCAATTTTGAATAATATAAAATAGTTTTGACTCTTAGTTATGAAAATATATTCATATTGAAGATGTTTATGTCAATAAATGTTCTCAACATTGTTGTAAGGGTTTAAGTAAATATATTTAATTCAAAGAAAATCTCTGAAGTAGGTATACATTTAGATATCTAGAATTTTTTATGAGGAGAACAGCTGCCCATTCTCTTAAAACAAACGTTATGTTCCAACACTTAATTATCGAGCTTCTTTTGTTATGAAAGAATTACAGCTTATGATGAAGTTGATGCCAGCTGTATTGCATTTCATTGCTTAACCCTCCATGTATCTCTATATTTAGAACAACATTGGCTTATATATTTGATTATTAATTTAATTCTTTACCCATCAATAATTTTCTCTACTTCAATTCACTTTGTATGGTGTCTAAAAATATATACTTGCGAAAGGGAGGATAATTTTATTTCCTGAAAAATACACACACTGTATTGTTATGATTATATAAGATGCAGCTTGTCATTAAGGTAACGTATAAGTCTCTCAAGTATGTATATATCGTTAAATATGTAATCCTCAACTGAAAAGTTTACACATTTTATTTCAACAAATAAATATACTATATCTGATTCTTTGAAATGTTTATATTCCTAATATAATGAGTATGGTTACATTCTCTTCCTCATGATGCGTCAGTTAAAGACAGCCGTTTTTCTATTTAGGTTCAGTAATTATAGTTGTGAAATTTTAATGATTTTTATAGAAGAAAGTGGTGTAGTAAAAAGTAAACTTTCTATTGTATCTTGTTACAAATATGAACTTTGTAAATTTAGCTTTAAATTTTGGCACAAGGCCAGCAATTTCCGAGGGTATCAGTTGATTACATTCACGTCAGTGTTCAACTCATTCTTATTTTCTCGATCGACTGAATGAAAAGCAAAAGAATGAAAAGTAAAATTGACTTCTTTGAGACTTCAACCAAGAACATAAAACCTAAGGAAATTTTACTTAGTGAAGAAGTACCTGTTGACTATCGATTCTACAATATTGCTGCATTTTAATTATATATATGTATAATGGAAACGATGAAAGTGACCCCCATATTTCTATAGCAATCAGGAAGTTACATAGGTATCGTTTTACCGTTAAATTACGTAAAACATAAAGATATCTTCAAGAAAGTGCAGATTCCTGTTATGCTTCCTACATTTAGAGTCACCATAAGATGCCATTGTAATTATTTCTGAACTTAATCATACTGCGTTAAACTCTGATTAAACATTAAATTTAGAAGAATGTAAAAACGCACTGTGGAGTGGACACCAATCCCTATCTGATAGCAAAGGTTGCAGAATTCAATGTTATAAATTATCGAAACAGTCAGTAATTAGATCTACATCAATTTCGGCATGCACAATCAAGATAGGAAGAATTAAAGTGATACAATGTTATCAACTTTTCTTGAGACACTAAGTTATTGCTATATATAAGACGTATGTAGATAAATGAGTGGACAACTTCGATGGTGTTAAACACCATCTGTCTTTCACATTCCTATAATACTATATTACGTACGTTGTACATTAAGCGTTTTTTGCTAATTTTGCCACAATTAAATTTTCTATAGCTTCGTGTATGAATTGAAGTGATGTTAGATCTATTGCTACACTGTAAATACTGTCTTCGTCCGAATTAGTCATATTATTTCTTTTCTCATTGTTATAGCACTTTTACAGTCAACATATAAGTTTCCCATATAAGTGATTATGTGCCCCCCCCCTACCCCCCCAAAAAACTGCATAAATGTTTGCTATACGTAATATCTACATATAACACTGAATATTCACAACTGATATTAGAAGGAAACATGTTTTGAAACTTCCCTTACAAGTGTGTCACTAGTCAACCCGTTTTCCTAAATGCTTATCAAATCGAGTTATTTGAGCACTGTTTTTTATAAAGAGAAACAGTTCTAATCCATCGTTCGAAGACTGCAAGACTTCCATAACATTGCATCATATATGGGGAATTCGTAGAAAGAGGTGTCGCTTCATATTGAGGGCTTCACATCAAAACGGAAGAAACATTGTGTACACAAGCTAGGAAAAGTTATCTCGTCTTTCATGTTAAGATGCTAGCAAAAATCTCGCCTCTGATGGGGCATAGATCGTGTGCTATATTTAACACACCATTATTGAACTCAACTTGCTTATGCTATGGAATTATTTAGGAACAAGTTACCATAACATTGTCAATTGTCAACTTGATAAAAGTAGATGATCTTTAGAGTTTTTATTTTGAGTGACGTAAGTTCGTTGATTCGTTCAACGAAGAAAACGCCGAATCTATGATGCCTTTGCTTCATTAATAACTCGTTTTTTTTTCGTTTATTAGATGTCTGTAACGTTTTATAATGCAAGACGTCTCTGTGCAATTATGTAAGACTGGTTTTATAAAACCCAAACAGCTATACTAGCTCCATGCAAACACACACACACACATACATGTTTGATGTGTATCAAAGATATTACGGCCATCGGGAATGAGAAGCTGTTGTTGAGAGACAAATAGAACAAGACAGGGAGAGAGAGCTTGCATGTGTAAAATATAGATAGATGTCGCTAGGAACCTTCAGCTGCAAGGGGGCGTCCAGTAAACCGGGAAATACGATATATTATTATTAATAATTAAGCCGAAAAAAGTGTGTAAAAGTACATATTGCCACAAAAAAGCCATAAAACGTCGCGGACGATATTTACTATTCCGCGAATAAGGAGAGGTACACTATATATATGTATATAAATACATACATACACATATATATATATATATATATATATATATATATATATATATATATATATATATATATATATATATGTGTGTGTGTGTGATGTTAATATGATGATGGAAAATTTGACATCCGGAACTGTAGCTTATTACAAGAAAATTGTACATTTACAAATTGTTTATTCGCTTCATAGACTCATAGTAGTATCACCTTCAAACTGAATGGATACGTTGATCTTTGTGAACCGCCCGGATGCTATTGGATACCAACATTTCTTCTTCTTCTTCTTCTTCTTCTTCTTCTTCTTCTTCTTCTTCTTCTTCTTCTTCTTCTTCTTCTTCTTCTTCTTCTTCTTCTTCTTCTTCTTCTTCTTCTTCTTCTTCTTCTTCTTCTTTATCTTGTCAATTAAAAAAAAAATTACCCTTATAAACACTTATTGTATTTTCTATACTTCCCCGAGTGCACCATTGAAAAAAAGACAAGAGAAAACGATAGGGGGAGAAATATAGAGAGAAACATGCAGAGAGAGAAAGAGAGAGGAAAAAATGCATGCCGCAAGCATCAATTCCAGTAATATTCGAAAATGACTCACCTACTGAGAGCAGCATGTGACATGAATAACTATCCTATACCGGAAAGAAATATATAGGCCTGCAACCTGTATATACTATCTAGCAGCTTAATTTGAATGAGTTGCAGTGGAATCAGATCGCATACATTACGATGAATATTTTGACAATAAATAAGAAATGATGAAGCAAAGTTAACAGTTTTCAATGTCTTAACTCTGTCATCCAAGCTGTTATGACTATATATACATTCATACATACATACATACATACATACATACATACATACATATGTACATACATACATACATACACATACACACTCACATACACACACACACACACACACACACACACACACACACACATATATATATATATATATCATTTGCTGATCATAAAACGAAGCTCAAATTGAATGGGTTGGGAGTGAATGTAGTTAAATAGTAGTAGTAGTAGTAGTAGTTGTTGTTTTAGTAGTAGTAGTAGTAGTAGTAGTAGTAGTAGTGTAGTAGCAGTTGTAGTAGTAATAGTTGTAGTAACTGTAGTAGTAGTGGTGGTGGCTGCAGAAGAATAGAACATAAATAAAATCTTTGTCTATTTGGTAGATATATTCAAATGCATACAAATGTATGCAGGTGCATTTAAGCATGCAAAATCCGCACACTATCACACGGACATAGGTGCACACACACACACACACACACACTGAAAGAGAGTAAGAGAGAGAAGAGAGACAGAAAATTAGGGAGAGGCTGGAAGAGCGAAAGAAATAAAAGTAAGTTGGAAATATTCTTTCAGAAAGCCTTATGAATATTCATAAATCGTATATATTCGTGTACCTTTTCTATATTTTTCTCATCCTCACTCTGTTTCATTATGTAATATTATTTAAGCTTTTCCTATGACACATGATATTTCTAGTTTACCACTAAGAAACTATAAATATCACGTAGGGTTTAAGAATAATAACTTCTGAAACCTATAATATAACTCTTAGTTTCTAAAAAAAAACAAGTGTAAAATATGAATGTTCCATAACTTAAATATTCCTTTAGCTGTTACCCAACATTAGTCTTTTATTAATATTATCTAAAGAAGTAAATATATAATTTTTAATCTAATATATATTTTGAATTATTATACCTTTTCTATAAATATTATCTATTGGTGTTAATAAGTTACATATTCTTTACCATAGTAATAGTAATTAAGCTATTTTATTCCTTTTCTATGGTGTTTTGGCCTACTTGATTATTTTATTTTATTTCTTTATTATTTTATAATTAGCTTTTATTTATTTATTTATGCAATTAATCTAATTTTGGTATCTCTATAAATTCATACATAGCTTATATAAAACTATCCTGGTATATTCACTATTTATAAAAATCTGCTTAGATTACAGCATGTTCTTTACCTAAATACACTTGTATTAATACCAGTATATACCAATTAATCAATATTCACAGATACCATCTATTGAGTTAGTATTTAAGTGTACAATATGTATAAATATTAAACTATTTCTGGATAATTTCTTTTCCTCGCTCTGTTGTCGTAAAAGTTTGGTATGTACTCAAAAGTATTCATAAATTTCTATCTTTTTGTTATAATATTCTTCTTAATAATCCTTTGAATAACCCTAAACTTTAACTATATACAATATAGCAACATTTTAAAAATATCTAACATAGTACTACATGACAAGACTTCCCTTGTTTCATTATCAATGGTCTGCTAGTGGGTAACCCCCTTAATTGTCAGATAACATCTTGTCTTAAGTTTTCCTCTACCAAACCTCATGATATTGCTTCTAATAAATCTTGATTTTTATGACTATACCAACTATAATTTCTGTCTGCTCCCTCAGCCCTACCACTAACTGATACTGTCCTCTCTTCTCTCAGCCTTAGATATACAAAGATTTGATAAACTAGTCTATAAATTAAAACTGACCCCATAAAGACAAAACATTCAGTGACAGGCAGAGTCTGTAACAATATATATCTTCTTGATAACTTAAGGACTTCTATGCTGGAGTGGTGACAGCATGTTCTTTGTCTGTCTCCTTAACTTCTTGAGATTTTAGGTGTCCATCTGTTCAAATTTAATAAATTTGTATGTCTTTGTGCAGCTGAGGATTACTCTGCATTTTAAATTGATGTAACGATTGCATTGTTCAATCCTTGTTGCTTATATATATATATATATATATATATATATATATATATATATATATATATATATATATATATATATATAGATATATATATATATATAGATATGCAGGGCAGGGAATCGTAAATTAGTAATAAAATTAATAATTAACAATTTTGCCGGGTAGCTCAGTATGAAAAACACTTTTCGGTAAAAAACATTTATAATCATAAATATATAGGGATTGACAGTAACCTGCTTCTCCAACATACTGAGAATTCAGAAATAGCAGTCAAAGAACTACTGATTTCAAAACTACAAATTATTACTCCAGATTGATAGCGATATTTTTGATACACACAGGTTTTTTCATACTGAGCTACCCGGCAAAATTGTTAATTATTAATTTTATTACTAATTGACGATTCCCTGCCCTGCATATCTATATTTTAATAATACCTCTAAGGTGAATAGTTAAACCGCAGGAAGTTCATACGGGTCTCTTTTCTATGCGGGACTATTTATGATGCACACTGAATTGAATTCATTAGGGCGAGGGATTTTGAACTCACTGGCCGATAAATTTCTTAACGTCTTCCTCACGTGGTATTGATGTTCACATGGTCAAAATTAACGTGAGTTATTTAGACATTAACAAATTTATTAGAATATTTAGCTGAAGATCAGAATAGAGTATTCTTTACTCTTAACTGTGAAACGATCGTACTAAATTAACTAAAGGCAGGTGGTTTTTTTTACTCTTCTCTACTGTTTTTTGTTCTGTGTGTATCAAAAATATCGCTATCAATCTGGAGTAATAATTTGTAGTTTTGAAATCAGTAGTTCTTTGACTGCTATTTCTGAATTCTCAGTATGTTGGAGAAGCAGGTTACTGTCAATCCCTATATATTTATGATTATAAATGTTTTTTACCGAAAAGGTTTTTTCATACTGAGCTACCCGGCAAAATTGTTAATTATTAATTTTATTACTAATTGACGATTCCCTGCCCTGCATATCTATATTTTAATAATACCTCTAAGGTGAATAGTTAAACCGCAGGAAGTTCATACGGGTCTCTTTTCTATGCGGGACTATTTATGATGCACACTGAATTGAATTCATTAGGGCGAGGGATTTTGAACTCACTGGCCTATAAATTTCTTAACGTCTTCCTCACGTAGTATTGATGTTCACATGGTCAAAATTAACGTGAGTTATTTAGACATTAACAAATTTATTAGAATATTTAGCTGAAGATCAGAATAGAGTATTCTTTACTCTTTACTGTGAAACGATCGTACTAAATTAACTAAAGGCAGGTGGGTTTTTTTTTTACTCTTCTCTACTGTTTTTTGTTCTGTGTGTATCAAAAATATCGCTATCAATCTGAAGTAATAATTTGTAGTTTTGAAATCAGTAGTTCTTTGACTGCTATTTCTGAATTCTCAGTATGTTGGAGAAGCAGGTTACTGTCAATCCCTATATATTTATGATTTTATATATATATATATATATATATATATATATATATTTATATATATATATATATATACACACATATATATATACATATAAAGAGAAAAGAAAATGGAGATTCGGAAGTTTATAATTTTTTATTAGCAACAAGAAACCAATCATCCTCCCTTACAGCCATTTTAATTAATACTCACTGAATTAATTAAATATTAAATTCATATGCCCTCAGCATAATATCTTCAGAGGGAAAATATACCCTTGTTTGTTTTATATATGTATTTATGGATTCATTATAGCAGACTGAAATATACTGTTTATGATCTGTATTTTTATTTGGTTGGGCGAGGGGTTAGCAGGTTATTTGGAGATAAGAAATAGCTGGCAAATAGAATTCTTTTTCTTCTTTTATATGAATATAAACTATATGGTTTTATGTATACATACCTATTATTTTAAGGAAATCAAATCCCCCAAAATATTAGATATTGAACTAGTGTTTTTTTGGTTTACACCATCCCTTTATGAGGCTATATATTCATATATATATATATATATATGTATATATATATATATATATAAACATAATTAAGGGATCAGCAAACATTCGCTTCACCACATACCGAAGTTCAGAAATAGCAGCTAAAAAAGCTGAGACTCCAACAGATAGCATTACTTGTAACTCACAAAGGCAAAAACAAGTAATGCTATCTGTTGGAGTCTCAGCTTTTTTAGCTGCTATTTCTGAACTTCGGTATGTGGTGAAGCGAATGTTTGCTGATCCCTTAATTATGTTTATAAATGTATAAGAACTTTTAAATAAGTTCTCCACCGATAATGGCGTTTACATACCGAAGGGCTTGGTAAAAATTATTAATTGTTGATTTATTAATAAATTAATAAACCTTTACGCTTTTAATTATATATATATATATATATATATATATATATATATATATATTTCGTATGTGTATTTCGTGTGCATGTGTTTGTGCATGTGTGTGTATATGTACACACACACACACACACACGTTTAGAGGTTACTGTCCGATAAAAGCGTTCCAATCTGTGTCTTAGTTCTGTATGTTCGCTGGTTTTAATCAACTTAAGTAGTCTGTGCCTAAAAATCATGACCACTGGTACTCCATCGCTTGCGATGACCTGTACTCCGGTTGATCCGATCGAAAGAACAGCCTACTCGTGAAATTAAAGTGCACGTGACCGAACAGTGCACAGTAACGTCTACCCCTAATGAGGACTATATGCATAACACAAAATGTGACAAAGATAGCAGGTTCTATTTACATTTGCCAAGTAAGTGGACTGGAACAAGGGGGTATAAAGTGCCTTCCTCATGTACACATTGTTCAACTGGGTATTGAACTCTCAACCTAAGTATCGTGAGCCGAATACGCTTACCACCAAGCCAGGCGCCTTCATTGTACGTGTGCACGCAGGTGAAACACGGAATAAAGACTTACTGGAACAAAATATGACATATATAAATATATAAATTTGAATACACACAGAACACACACAGACAGACACACGTACAGACACACATACACACATACACAACTATATGCATATATATATATATATATATATATATATATATATATATATATATGCCTAGCGCAAGTATAAGAACATGAGCTCATCATGGGCAGTGCTCAAATATAAGTTAAAATTTGAACGTAACTTGAGGAT
>NC_142930.1:43451744-43521744 GCF_046866305.1 Octopus bimaculoides | reverse complement strand
TAGCGCTTCTCATATAGTAAATATTGAGAAATAGCTACCAGGCTGAATAAATCATCCGATGTACGCGACAGAAGCAGTATTGAATTAAAATGGCCACGTATTTGTCATAATAATAGGTGGATCAAAAGTCACGCACCAAAAGCTTTGAGATTTTATTTATTGCCTGGTGTACCCTTATCAGACGGGTAGTCATGATGGGTATACTGGGCTTCGTATATTTTACCATAGTGTCACTTTGATGGCGTGCACTGCTCTCTCACTCAATAATAATAATAATAATAATAATAGTAATAATAATTATTATTATTATCATCACCATCATCATCCTTACGTTCTGATTTCAAATGCCGCCGTGGTCGACTTTGCCTTCTATCTGTTTTTATATCAATAAAATTACCAATGAAGCACTGCGGTCGATGTAATCAACTTACACTCTCTCTCGAAATTATTGGCCTGGTGTCAACATTTGAAATTATCATCATCATCATCATTATTATTATCATCATCATCATCATCATCATCATCATTATCATCATCATCATCATCATCATCATCATCATCATCATCATCATTATCATCATCATCATCATTATTATTATTTATTATTATTATTGTTCAGTAGTTTTATTTTTAAAACGTGCTTTCACTTCACTACCGAGCGCAGTTCTGTGCGCCTTGGGTATGTGCTGTGGTTTGCTGTGGTGCTCTTATGTTTACTGTATTGAAAGTGTTTTGCGTAGAATGTGTGCAGTACCCAGTAGTGCAATTTTCTGTATGTTATATATATTTGTAAGTCCTGGTGTTTTTGTTATGTATTTGTCTGAATATTTATTTATTATACCTAAGGCACCTACTATGATAGGAATTGTTTCTGTTTTTAGATTCCACATTCGAGTTATCTCTATTTCCAGGTCTTTGTATTTTGAAAGTTTTTGAAGTTATTATTATTATTATTATTATTATTATTATTATTATTATTATTATTATTATTATTATTATTATTATACTTCTCAGAGCTTTCGGTTATTCTGTGAGAGCGGATTGCATCGTGTTTTCAGAGATCTCAAAGGGTTTCTTTCCGTAAATTATAATATTTGGTACCTGGATGTTAACTTATCCTGAAAGACATTCAATACTCAAGCACCAATCACAAATTTCTTGCTATTCTGCCCTCATGTCAATTCCAATTTCTCTGACGTATTTCTCGAACCTCGTTGTTAGTTCTCCTTCTGTATCTACAACTTCTGGGATAACACTTACTCCCCTCATTGCCCACATTCTTGCAATTTCGTCTTTTAGTAGTCAATATTTCTCCATCTTTCCTATCTCTTTGTCATCTACATGCGTATCCCCAGTTACGGCAATATCTAAGATCTTGATTTCCATTTTTCTTTTATCGACCACAACTTGTCTCAGTGCACCGTGTAGAGAGTTTCATTGGGCTGTAAAATCTCACCGATCTTATATTCATTGTTCTCAGGCCGTACTTTTCACACAGTCTCCAGTGAATAAACTTAGCCACGTTATTGTGTCTCCATTTGATGGGCTCTTGGGACAACTTGCTATACTCACTCAAAATATGTGAGATTGTTTCCTTTTTGTTTCCACACATTATACAAAAGGGCAATTCACTGCTCTTAACTATTTGAAACTTGGTGTAATTAGTTCTTAGAGCTTTTTCTGGGCACTGCATATCAGTGTCTCGGTGCCTCTTTTCAGGTCATTTCTTTTAGCCACCTCCAAGTGCTGATCTTGTCTTTCCATTCGATTTATCTGAGATATAGCCCATGCATTATTTTTATTTTTCAGTTGTCTATTTCCATTTATCTAATCTTCGCTATTCATCTTTTTTCTTAAATGTTTTGGGTGCGTCACATTTTCGTAGGTATCGCGTTATTATTTCTATAAAGGTAAGCAAGGATTCACTTTGCTGTTTGATGTACCATGCCAGACTGTTCTTCTCGTTGATAATATAGATCTCGCATCCTATGTTACACATCGTGGACCACGTTAAACTGTGTGTTCTTCCTTTCGTTAGATCACGTTTGAGCCCATATATTTATGAATTGCAATTTCTCCAATATATTTGTGTACATATTCATTATGTATTTAAATAGATACGTATATATTTAAAGCTGGTTCCGTCCAGCTTGCTTGCGTTCTTCCCATAATTATACAGCCAGGCCAATCATACAGCCTATGGGAATATGTAACCACACAGCTTGTGGGATAGCTTGTCACAAGATTCTCCCCCTCCCTCACTAAAGTCACCAGCAGGGCGATGAAAATCACAAGCGGAATGTTAGTTGCCCTGTTTGGGCAACACCGTTAAAACATTGATTATTCAGCGTGAGAGACAGATGTGTATCAGGCCAAAACATATTGTGTGACAGTTGAATTAACTTATTGGCAGGTAGTAGTCCGTTCCATCCCGCCACAAAAACAAGCAAACTCAAACGCAAAAAAACAAACATAACAATAAAGGATTAATTATATGTAAACAGTTAATGCGTAGTTTTGAAAGATTACTTTCAGGCTTCCATTCTATAAATGTTGTAATCCCAACATACGATCTCAGATCAAATCACTGGAAGAGAAATGCAAATCCAAAATTTCTTGAGCTGCTGTCATGCGTGCAAAAGCCTGCAGAACAATGATACATGTTGCCTGAGGATGATAACAACTACGCAAGAGCCTAACTTCATAAAACTTTGCATCGTCCTGAAGATGCAACCCAAGCAGATTCACATTATAACTGAAAAATTTGACTTCAAGGAAGGCTAATCACTGAAGCGAAATACATTATTGATAAGCCTAAAACAGAGGCGGTGCAAAGTGTTGTCCAACAAAGCAATATGAAAGTTGTGAAACTGAAAGTAGGATACATAGACAAAGATAAATATAAATACCGAGATATGCTTTGATAAAGAGATAATAATTAGATAGTTTAATACATATGTATAGTAATAGACAGGTACAATTAATATTTTCTTTGAAATAAAAGTAACCCAACTTCAGTACAGAAATCATTAGCAAGTTATACATAAATACATACATACATACATACATACATACATACATACATACATGCATGCATACATGCATACATACATACATACATACATACATATGTAGCTAGGACACTCTAGAATGAAATCTGTCGGAAGGATAATCTCGAGTAGAAAGAAAGAAGAACCCACGATATGGTAGAAGCCATAGTCACTCATAATAAAAAGGAGTACCGCTGGAATGTCCCAGTGAAGGCCTCAATATAATGTAAGCACAACAGACCTGCTATAATGATTTTTCATACCTTTTCTAGCGAAGTACATTACTAGTTGGTTCAATTGCATCAAAGTGTGTACTATTTGACACACATTTATTGTCAAGACACTTGACAATAAGTATTTCATTGGTCACATCAACTGTGTTATCATAACATCCTCTGTTTTCCTTTTTCATCAATTGTGAATCTTTCAATGGACATATCTTTAGTCGATTTTCTCTCATTGTGCCTGTTTCTTCGAATCCTTTCCCTAACAAGTGAACCAGCAAATCATAACTTGTGAATAAACTATGAAAATATACACAGTGTGAGAGAAGATCTTCTACTACTTCAAGCATTTGAAGAACAACTCTGCTTCCAAGAGTGAGATCATCATATTGACTTTCATCTTCATTTTTACCGCAATATAGTTCAAAGTTATAACAATATACAGACACGCCACACAAGGCCCAAAACTTGTGGTCAAATCTAATGGGTTTCCCTTTAACAAATTTTTTCAATGAATTGTGTCCGTAGTATTTGATTATCATTTCATCAACCGAAAGATCTTTTTGAAAAATTTTATACTTTTTAAAAAGTGTTTTGGATCATTTGAATTAGAGAGGGAACTTTGAAACCTTTATCAGTTTTATTTTCCTCCCAGTTCTCATTATTACAGAAATGAATTTTGCTTTTCAGATTCTGAAAACGATTCATTGTCATAGCCTTTTGGATCAGACACCCCCCCCCCAAATCCTCTTCATTTGACCAGTATTGTCTATTGGATAGCAACTTGTGGTAACTGGACAACATGAGAATGCCAATAAATGCCTTGACTTCGTCTACTGATTGTTGTGTGTCAATATTATTTTTACTTGTTGCAGAATACCGCACACTTTCCTTTATGATGTGGTCATATATTTCTGGAGTGATTATTGTTTCAAATATTTCAAGTGGACCATAATATTTCAAAGCGTCTATCATTTTTCTGAAGCTCTTATCAAAGGTATCAGTTCTGTTAGAATAATTCCTACACTCAGGTTGCTTTTTCCTTCAGGCTGATTCTGAACTATACAGCTTCCTCTTTTTTTTATAGGCTAATAAGCTTTTTCTTCAGAAAAACTAATGTCCCTCAATTTTTCATTTTCACTTTGTTCTTTTGCAAGATGCAATTCAAGTGTTCTTGGAACATCATTGATCAAGACTTCACCAGTTTCATCATCATTAGCTTCATCTTCATCTGTGATATAATGCACATCAGGGGGAATAATCTCTATAGCTGCTGATTCAAATTCAGTTCCTTCGTCTGATAGTTCATCTAACAAATTCCTAACTTCATCCATGGTTAAGGCTTTTTCATGGTTTTTAGACATCTGGGGATAAACAAATTAAGTGTTCAATACTTACAAGATTCATTACAATATTCAAAATGACTCAGAAGATTTAATCGGTACAGAATAATATATTTCATGAGTACAACTAACATACTTAATCACTGTATCAATAAATATAAAATGCACAACACTCCTATAGAGCGAGACTAATTACCTTGATAAGATATTTATCTGCACTGTCTTCAGTCTTCACCCTATGACACTTGAAACACTACTGAAAGTATAGTCACCTCTGCGCCGTCAATATTTTCCAATCACGTCGTAACGAGTCAAAGCAACATACATGTTGATACATGTCTCAAACATGAAACAGATGCACATACTAGTTCAGTTGTGTACACACTGACCCAGCGTCTTATATATAGAACAGCAAAATTCGAAGTTATATTATATGCATAAAATGGTATTCGTGAACAAACTATATCCTAAGTATTGTAAAATAACTCTTTATAAACAGCGTTTCTGTGTCAAATGAATACAACAACGATTTAACTTAACGCTACGAGTTAATATTCTCATGTTTTCTCATGTTTCTCAATGTGTTACAAATATATCTGATGCACTTATAAAAAAATTAGAATTTCTTTTTGTTGTATTTATATTCAAAATACATTTATTGTCATATTATAATTTAAAAAATTATTTACTGTTCTATATATAAGCCAGTAGGACATAATGGGTTAACTGGACGTAAAAGGTGGGAGTGATTTGGAAAGCAACAAAAGAATGAATAACATTGTTTCTTAACTGGAGATGGAACACTGCTCATAGATAAGGACCTAAGGGAAGTTAAGGGGCAATGTTCAATGTGGAGCTCTAAACTCACTAGTAGTAGCCCTGTATCTAAATGTACACACAAAGCACACTATATATCTGTGTATGTGAGTGTGTGTGTGTGTGTGTGTGTGTGTGTATGTGTGTGTGTGTGTGTGTGTGTGTGTGTGTGTGTGTGTGTGCACTTAGGACAAACATAAATTTATATCAATTGTTCCTTTGTAAATTTTTCATTTCTGGTTTTTGGAACTCACCATCAGATATTTCAAGTGCAATTGCAAACGTAAGTCCAACAGATCATCACAGGTACAATTTATAGCATTATGTTACAGGGATCTAAAGTCTGAATTTGAATAGACACATATCATAATTATTTTCAGAAGGAAGTATAAAGAATGCAAAAGGCTGAGAGGGGTGAAGAGTGTTGTAGAAACAAGAGAACGGGAGAGAGGAAGAGACAAAATAGAAAAAGAATGAACATCAAAAGAGGTTAAGGTACTGAACTTTAGGGATTTAGAATTAGAATTAGAGAAATGCCAGTCAGGTCAAACGGTCAGCACAACGAGGTAAGGAGTAATATGAAAGGAAATAGACAAAGACGTTGCACACAGTCATGACGTATCCTGACGGACGTTATTTGTCTCTGTCGGGAATTAACGATGCACAGCACACAATAAATATCCGAAAATATGAAAAAATGCATTTGAAGTCTTTCAAATATACAGATTATGCAGAATATAGCTAAGAAAAATCAAAATGATTAATCCTGGATTTTTTTCGACCATATGGAAACCGACAGCTGTTATTGCACTGCCGATCATAAAATATTGATTTCAATAGCAGATGACTACTTTGGATATATCAAACCATAAAATAATATTAAAGTGAGTTAAAGAGACCATCTACTATAATAGTCATCGAAAAGATTTGGATCAGCCCTGAGATGGTTGTGGACGTTTAACGGAATGAGTATTAATTGACTTATATAAACAAAAACACGAATGGAGAGAATACGGCTTTGTACGTCAAGTAAGATTTCAATTATAATACGGTAGACAGCTGTTGGTGATGTGATTAAATGCATTACAAAAAATGTCTGTTGGAAAAAATAGAAAGGAAATATGTTACTGTGAGTTGTATAGAACATAAAACTATAATATTGTTATATTTAAGTATTGGATAAATAAATATTTCCCGAACCATTTTAAAATATATTAATTTGTAATGATTTCTATACAGACCTGCTCAGTCGTAATACTCACAAAGAGACTGTAAATATTTGTTGTCACTTCAATTTAAGGATTAGATGTATATAAATAAATCCCATTGATCATCAGAATTACATCGCCTTGTGATATACTAATACATCATATCATCATAAAAACACGAAACAAATCAAAGAAAATAGGTTATTATTGAATATCAGTAAATATTCGTCGTCCTTTCTACCATATGACTTTTAGTTATAGAAGTCTTAAGAATGTGAATACTTTTGAAAATAAAGCAATTAGATGTCTGGAATTCTATGACTGTTTTCAGAAATTAATTTTTCATAATAACTGGAAAATACTAAAATAGTGTATCAAGAAATCTTATGAAAAACCTATAAACATATTTATATAATTTCACGACAAATGTTATTTAATCGAAAATACAGTAGAGAATGGAACTATGCAGATGGTTCACTGATAAAAAAACGGGTTAACAAAATATATGTTAGAAGAAAAGAAAGAACACACCATATCGTCAAATACATATAACGTAGAACAATAGAGGCATAAGAAAAATATAAAACAAATAGTTCACTGATGCTGCAGATATATATAGTAAAGTATAATATAATAATATATAAAAGAATAATTTAAACAACATTAGATGTATATAGGGAGTTGTAGATAACATTATTTAGAAATAGATCTAGAAACTGAAGCTAAATACATGAATGTATTCATAACAAGAAAACCATTATTTATATGAAGGATGTGGCGGTTGTAATTCTTTGTTAGTGTGAAACTAAAATTGATATTTTTATTTATTTATGTGTTTTAGCCAAGTGGCTGCGGTCATGCTGGTGCACCACCGTGAAAATGTATAAATATTAAAAATCAATAGCTCAGAAATAACGAGAGGGGATTGACGATGAACATTCAGATAGAAATCTGAGTTCTATTGTTCTTAGAGCAATAGAAGAAAAGAAATAATGGATATTGTTAGCACATGTATGAAGAAAACCTCTACAGAAGAGACTAAAATTAATATGATCATAGCCTAGAATGTCATTGTAAGAATATAACTCGTGTGCAACTTGTCCGTTTCAAGCGGTATTTTTCCAAATAAAAGGAAGATTGCAGTAATTATACCATATTACAAATAGAAATAATACAACTTTACAAATTACAGGCCAGTTTCTTTACGATCCTATTTCTGCAAAGGAAAGGGAAGACGTTTTAGTCAATTCATTGGGAAACACAAATAATTGTCTAGCAGTTACTATGCATTCCGAATGAATTCACAACAACTTTTCTAGGGAAATACAACGCAAATGAGATCACTATGACGATGGTGTGGTACAAACAAATGTCATTAAATTTGAACTTAAATATTTCGTTGTTTGGAAATTGTGAAATAATGACCAAAGACAAAATACTTTGACGCTACGTGAATTAAGCAATTGTATGAGTTAAAAGTTATTACAAACTGCTTAGACAAACATTTTGCAGTAGAGTAGTTAAAGATATGAACAATCTTTTAGTAACCTTGAACGTATACATATCGATCAATAGTTTGGAAAGTTATTATACGAGATATATGTATTTAATTGGCTGAGATCTTATAGACATTACGGGCAAAAGATAGGTAAATATTACTCAACATTCATAGATATTACTTGTCGGATACCTCAATGGTAAGTATTATTCACGTGTATGTTTCAGTTGTATAATCGAACTTGGATTTCAGTGTTGAGGTATAACATCTACAGCAGAACCGTACAACCCTTACGCATACTACTGAAAACAGACATAATGTTAGCTAACAATGTAAGATATCTACAATACACTAATTTTTAAAGTCATACGTTATAGTTAATGGATCTTTTAGAATTTAGCACAGCAGAAATGATGAATAAAGCAAAAATAAAGTATTAAAATACAATTTAGCACAGCTGAAATGATGAGTAAAGCAAGAATAAATTATTAAAGTAAAAATTATAAAAATGTTTGGTGCAGTTGCTTGTTTTAATAAGATAGAAGAGTTTAATGAAAAGAAACATTGTGTTTTTACTACCATCAAGAACATACATGTTTTACTATGTGTATGTGAAGCAATGGATATCAAATTAAACAAGTAAAAATTTTCAGTTGAAAAATGTACCAAAATGTTCTTACTGTGTATTCGGAATGTATAATGTATATTTGAATTGTATTTAAATTTGATATCGCATAATTCTGTATATAGTGCATTGGGTAGTAGATAAATGTTTAACATACGTATATATATATATATATATATATATATATATATATATAGTTTTAGGGAAAATAACCAATTTTCAAGAACTCATCGATGAAAATCCACTATCACATATAGAAAAATTAATAATTAAAAGCACAATAAATGAGTATAATATAAAGTAAAGTAAATATCATAAGATAAATATAATAAAAAGATTACACGTGTTTCATAACCAATTTTCAAATAGAAAAGAAATTTAAATCGATTAAAATCAATTGAAATTATCGAAAATAAGTTCTATTCAAAAATATAGCTACTCGTCAGATCGTAAGTAGAACGATAATTAGATATATATCTCAGCCAACAATAAGTACCAAATGAATTAATATGAAATACTTATTATATAAAGATAGAAAAATTATTTAAAAAATTATTATATATATATATATATATATATATATATATATATATATATATATATATATATATATATATATATATATATATATATATATGAGTTAACATGCGATTTTCTGAATTTTCTGAATAACAGAGACAGGAATAATAAAAAGCATTAATAACCACTGTTTCTCTTCTAACATATAATGCCAAATTTGTAGTGTGTATTAAAATTAGTGTATTAAATTTATTACTTTGAATTATTTTGCATTTCATTGATTTTCATATATTATATATATATGTATATATATATTTCCACATATATTGTTCTTAATTTTAAACTTCTTCGATATAAAAAAAACAAATGAAAAACAGAAACATACACTGACGGCACACATAACTGTACACATATGCACACATGTACACACAAACATGACTACGTACGGAAAAGCGTTACCAACAAAAACCTATCGACGTATGATGCTTATATCCTTGTATGAGGTTATGTCATTTCAATTGATATTTAAATAGTGTTGTCTCAGACATTATTCCAGCATGAATCAATGAACGAAGATACTGATGTCATTCACCAACATTCAGTCTCTATATGTAAATACTATTACGTAACATTTTAGCTATATTCAGAATAATCCATTTGTCAATTGAGAAACAAGTTGAACTTGGTACACATTTTTATGCATTAGAAAATATGTTCTATGTTGTAGAAACAATAAACGTTGGGGTAGACATGGTTGTTCAGGATTTTTCTTCTTGTTATATATAAGATAAAAGACAACAAGACGTATTGAATTTTTTTTATTATTATATACAAAAAGTGAACAATAGCGTCGTGAGCTACAGGTCTCTCACAAGTGAATTACAAATTCATTGTACTTCCAACGGCGTAATATTAAATGATTTTATGTAGCTTGTTGCAAAGCAGATAATTCAAGGGAGGGTTTATATATATATATATCTATCTATCTATATATATCTACGTATATATATACATATATATATATGTATAGCAAACATTTTGATTAAGTTGAGGCATCAAAATGTAGTACGGTATTATCCATACAATTTCAAAAATAAGGTGATTAAAATCAAAATAAGCAACAAGGGTATCCAGAGCTAATGCAGTACGATCGTTTCACGCAACTCCATTTTATTGAAAAATACAATCTTACATCAATTTAAATGATCTTGATTCTTATGACAATATCCATTATGATTTCTGTCTGCTCCGTCAGCCCTAACACTAACAGACACTGCCCCTTGTTCTCTCAGCTTTAGATCTAAAAGGATTTGATAAAACCAGTCTATAAATTAAAACTGACCCCATAAAAAACAATGACAAGCACACATCTGTAACAAGTCTTTCTTCCTGATACCTTAGTAGCTTCTAAACTAAAGGGAAGGCAGCGTGTTCTTTGTCTATCTCATTAACTTCTTGGAAATTTTAGGAAAAATTATACTCATGTGTCCATCTGTTTTAACTTAATTGAATTATGTCTTTGTGCAGCTTAAGATTGCTCTGCATTTAAATTGATGTAATGAATGCATTTTTAAATTAAATGGAGGTGTGTGAAATGATCGTACTGCATTACCACTGGATATCCTTGTTGCTTATTTTGATATATGCATGATAGATCGCTGACCACGACATTTAAATTTTTTTCTCCTTTTTTTCTTCTTATTTCTTTCTGTTGAAGAGCGTAGCTCGAAACGTTACAGACTTTCTCTATTCCCGAGCGTTAAACTAATACATCCTTTTGTTGTTTACACCACCTGTCCTCGTCTGTTGTTGTTTTTGTCGTAAATTCTCCCATATATATATATATATATATATAATATACACACAGCGTACTTAGAAAAGAGTTAGATATATTACTATTTCAAACAGTTTCACTGGGCGTCTTGCATCTTAAACTTGCGAACGTTTCTTACAGAAATCTACCTCGTTGGGTTCAGGAATTGAATGGAGAGATAGAGGAAGTCCTGACTTCCTATTCGGCTACTTGAATACTTATTACGCATTATCATATATATATAGATACATACGTATACGTATATATATATATATATATATATATATATATATATATATATATATATATATATATATATATATATATATATATATATATATATATATATATATATATATCTATCTATATATATATATATATATATATATACACGTATACATGTATATATATATATATATATATATATATATATATATATATATATATACATATATATATATACATATATATATATATATATGTATATATATACGTATGCGTATATATATATATATATATATATATATATATATATATATATAGAGAGAGAGAGAGAGAGAGAGAGAGAATGAGAAAGAGAGAGAGAGTGATATTCATGCATACACACATTCACACACACTTATATATGCATATATTTATATATATGTATATATGTGTGTATGTATGAATTCGCTATCTTATAATTATTCTGCTTCTAATTACGTTCCTTAGCCCTTCGGTAACGTGTCCACACTAATAACGAAAAAAAGAGAGAGAAGCGTCCATAACACGAGGTGGAGGGAATGTAATTGCAACGCTTTCACCTGATTAGCTGAAGCGAAAGGGAGAAGAATGTAAAATGAGAAAAGAGGGGGGGGGGTAAAGTGAAGCGTGAGACAGAAACAGGGAGAAAGACGGAGAGAGAAAGAGACGTGAGATAAAAATAGGGGAGAAAGTGGAGGGAGAAAGAGTGGAAGAGAGAAATGATGATGGTGGTGGTGCAGATGGAAGTGGTAGTGGTGGAGGAGATGGTGGTGGTTGTTGGAAAATAAAAAGCGTATTTTATAAATTGAACGAAGTTTTTTATATTACCTATCACTCAATGCAAGCGCTTAGGTGGAACTCCGTGAAATATTTTTACGCAGCTGATATATACAATTTAAATAAAAGTTGCATTATATGTAGGGGATATTTTTTTCTTTAGAAATATTTTTTCTTATAGAAATATAAGAGTGAATATTTATTTTATATGTGCCGTGTATTAAGTCTCTAAAATTGTGCATAAAATATATGAAGTGCATATAAAAAGCCATTTAAGTAATCATTCCAATTTCTTACACTTTTCTATGAGTAGCAGATCAGCGATTATCTTTTCATACAGACACAACACACTCGACGCTTTCAGGTTTTTTGCATAATGTTTTCAGAAATAACGCAGTAGGTTTACTATTAATTCCGTGAAATATTCCCGGGTCCCGCTAGATACTGTTACTCGCTATATTCAGAATAATACCCTATATTGAGAAACAAGTTTATATACGAGGATGTGCTGAATAATTCCTGGTTTTAAGGGTATCGAGAAAGGACTGCTGCAATAAGTGTGTGAATCTGAGAAGGGGAATAATTTGCATAAAATTATAATTAACTGATCCTCGTGTATTTTCTCTTACACAAAGCCAAGATCTTTTCGGCACCCCAACGTCGGTACAAATTTTAATGAATCATAGCGTACCAATTAGTAAGTGCGAAACTGAAAGTTAGCCTATAGAATCGAATTGGAACAACTGATTGTTTTTTTTTTCGTATCTTCTCCGATATACACAACGAGGGTTATTTTTCGTTGGCCACTTGTCTTTGGATTGAGAAAATGGGAAACTAGTAGTGTCCATATATTTCCTTAAGAGATGTGTCACTTCTTTCCTGAGACCATACTTCAATGATAAGAAAATTGATTTTATGAACAATAATTAAAAAAAAAAAAATTTGCTTGAATCTATAAACAATCTTCTATATTATGCTAGATATCACTGGTTTATTGTGGATCGTCATCTATGGAGCTATAAGCGCAGGCTGTATGATAAGAAGCTTGGTTCCTAACCAAGTTGTTTCGGGTTCAGTTCCATTGCGTGGTATCGTGGGCAAACGTCTTATTCTATAACTTGGGGCGACCAAAGTTCTGTAACTGGATTTGATAGACGGAAACTGAAAGAGACTCATCGTATACTTTTGCGCACGCACGCACGCATACACACACAGAGTAAAATTTATTTGCCAACGTAAAGTGGCAGTCCTTCGAAGGACTATGTTACTATTTTTTAACTCCAGGATATCTTTTCCTGTTGGTTTTCGACATATGATCTGTGTCCAAGATATACTGTGAGCAAGGAAACTTACTACACCCTTCTAGCCGTACTGGACAAGGTAACCAATGTTTTCTGGATAATTTCCCTTCGTAGGCACTGGACAACCGTGGACTAGAGATAGCAGCTACTCGAACTTACGACATGCTATCACTGACCTCGTAAGGAGAAAAACAACTAGTTTTAAAACTCTGAATGCGATCTATGTAGTAACAATACTGTGTTGTAAAGTTTATTTGCCAACGGTTTCTCTACCAGTAATTACTATATGCATACATGTTGTTGGTACTCCGTCGCTTACGACATCGAGGGTTCCAGTTGATCCGATCAATGGAACAGCCTGGTCGTGAAATTAACGTGCAAGTGGCTCATCACTCCACAGACACGTGTACCCTTAACGCAGTTCTCGGGGATATTCAGCATGACACAGTGTGACAAGGCTGACCTTTGAAATACAGGTACAACAGAAAGAGGAAGAAAAAGTGAGAGAAAGTTGTGGTGAAAGAGTACAGCAGGGTTCGTCACTATCCCCTGCCTGAGATTCGTGGAGCTTTAGGTGTTTCGCTCAATAAACACTCACAACGCCTGGTCTGGGAATCGAAACCGCGATCTTATGACCGCGAGTCCGCTGCCTTAACCACTGGGCCATTGCGCCTCCACATGCATGCATACACACACACACACACACACACACACACACACTCATATTTATCTATAAATACGTCTTTCGCAACCTAGCAGGACTGAAATATATGTTTATAGAAACTGACATTATTGATGATTATTGACCTATTTAACTAAGGCATTCTGGCAGGAATATGTTTCTAATATCTGAGGATATTTCTTTTACGTAGGTTTCTGTATGCGAGGTAAATTGGATGGAATTTCGGAACATCTTATTCCTTGATTGCTTTAATGTAACGTATAACACATTTCCTATATATTTAATTTCATTAAGTACTGCAATCATTGCCATAGATTTAGAATCTGTTTGATTTTATAATAATTCCAAGTCCTTCTAACATTTAATGCTTTATTTCAATGACAATTGTCATTTTCAGTCAATTAGATTTAGTGAAAATGCATTATGGTAGTTATGCTACATTTCGTATCAAAGAAATACGATCAAATAAGATGATAGTTGTATAAGAGCAGCGAATGAGATATATACATTGAGATACAAATAGATATGGAGGGGTCTTTAATTTCATAAATACATTGGAAGGTAATAAATGGAGAAATGTGATTATATGTAGAAATTAAAATTGGTATTAAAATGGAGTGAAAGATGATACGATTGAAAGCGGAGAAAATGGAGGTAGAAACTAGAAATATTCTCTTGGTGCGTGTCAAATATGTGTTCAGAATATCAGCTAACATTTCCCCAAAAGATAGTGGTATGAAATTTGCTTATTTAATATATTTAAATTAGTAACACATATGCAAACATAGACACATAAAGTTGTTAAACTACCGCACCACACATATAAAGCTTATAATTATGTTTATCAAAAGAATAGCATAACTCGAATCTGATATTTTCACGCAAATTTCACTTACGAGCTTCATCGATTTCACTTGTGTTATACTCTAGATTTTGCAAGAAAAATATTAGAATATTTTGAAGATACAATTTTCAGCGAGCAATGAAATGCATATAATCATGGTTTTATATTCATATATATGCATTTGATAGAAGCAAATAGTCTTGTAGCCATATCACTCTACATTCCACGGCATATTCTTGAAAACATATAACTTCGATAATGAGTTAACCTCGCGGGAGCATTTCAGGAATTTGGAGGGACAATTAAACATATTGTAGAGCCATTTATGCATGCAAAAAAATAACATTGTGCATCGCAAGGCCTGAATTCCTCCCGCATTCCTAATAGTATTGCGTTTTGATTATTGACAAAAGAATCTCTACTGATACTGCGGTGACACTTTTGAATATATTTGCTTTGAAGGACTCTCAAGAATAAAACCTCAGACTTGATTGTCTGGTTTACGTCCAACTTCATATATATTTATTTATTTATTTATTTATGTGTTTCAGCCAAGTGGCTGCGGTCATGCTGGTGCACCGAGGCATCTAATTAAAAAAATTCCCTCCACAATACAGAAAAAACCTCCACTACGCATGCATATATATGAAGTGCAATATGACGCGTTTTTGCGGAGAAACAAGTTCTAATATTCATTTTTCCACATACATACATACATACACACACACACACACACACACACACACACACACACACACACACACACACACACGTATATATATATATATATATATATATATATACGTGTATATACATATATATATATATATATATATATATATATACACATATATATGTATATATATATACCTATATATTTTCACGTATACACGCAAACACATATGTGTGGTGTCAAATTGAGGAAAGTGCAATCTGAGGACAGGTCTCGAAAGTGATAAAAATGAAACATCCATTCAACATCATGGTGTTTGGAGTGATCAGTAGTGATGGCAACGTTATGCCTCCATTCATCTTCCCACACGGCCTCACACTCAACATAAGGATATCATAAAAGATGTTGTTTCAAAAATGCCCCATTTTTGGTTTGTTTTCTTGACGATATGTGGAGTGATAATTAAACCCCTTTGATGAAATTTGTTTGAATTAGCAAATCGTTACGTCTGAGAAATCTAGATATTTACATCATGTTTATTAAACCTCTTTTTTTCACACCATATTTCCATTATGTTGTAATTAATTTTATTTAGAAAGTTTTATCCATATATCGCTAAAGGAATATAACCAGGGTAACAATCTGTTGGACATAGAAAAGTGTCAATTTAAGTACGTTTCCGTTGTCCCCAGTTTAGTATTTACTCAATAGAATAGCCTATAAGAAGCAACTAAGATATATAGATCACTCTACAGCATTCGCCTTCACGGTTTGCTATCCTTAAAATTTTGAGAAACGGAGTGTATGAATGCCATTCCAAATATCAATTATTTTATCTATTACTCATTGCTCATTTATTTATACGCATAATTATCATATACTCTACATGACTCCGATGAAGTTGTTTAATAAAGGCACTGTATTTTAGAAAATATTAAGTATTATATGTGTGCGTGTGTGTGTAAGATTCAGTAGAATAATGTACTTAAATTGGTGCACCTAGGTAGGTCGGAATAATATAAACACACCAGAATAATTTACAAATATTTGCCAGAAATCAATAGAAATTCTCCAGATTTGAACGCCATTTCCCATATTATAATTCTTATCAACTTTCAAAGCTCCATAATGTCATTTTAATTTTTACAGGTCCCCAGTCATTACACATATTCACACTTCCCCAGTCATTACTTACTAATATGTTTATGAAATTCATCACTTTTGAATAACTGTCAGATATTTCAATGTAAATTACAAACATATTTTTTGTCCAACCTTGGTATATAAGCACCGCCAGAATGAAATTCCTGTAGTGCTTGCAGAAAATTAGATTCAACTGAGTATACAATCTTCTCTTGGGCTATTCTGACGTAAATTTTATTAAATGCATAATCTGTAATAATCTTCAGAATATGCGGAGGACACGTTGTGAGATATGACAGTAGCATAAAAATGAATAACAAATGAAGGGCAGGTATGAATCCATTACGGACGCTTCTAACAACACTTTTAATTGATTAATGAGTACATTTTATCAGTTCCAAGGAAACCGCTTTCTTCTAACGGACATTCCAAATAATTTAACACAGTTTAAAATCTTAAAATGTCCCTTAGGCAACATTTCCAATATTCTGCTGGTATTTTAGTTGATAGAACGAATTTACCAAAATGAATTGTTTGAGATTGGTAGTGTATTTTTACAAGGGACGGATCAAGCGACCTCCAGTGATTCAATTATCCTCGCTTCCAACAACTTAGGTAGCAGTGACTACGTTTGTCTGTGATATCTATTAAGCAAATTTATATTGCCTAATGATAAATGGCAATGGAATGCTTTGTGGGCAGCCCGATCTACTACGTTATCATGTGTGCGAGTGAGTGTGTGTGTGTGTGTGTGTGTGTGTGTGTGTGTGTGTGTGTGTGTGTGTGTAATGCACAGGGATATCTTAATAACATTATAAGAACACGAACATTCAATGCCCTGAGGCCTTGAATATTTACTCATTGACACCTAGCCACAGTATACACGAATGAAAATTGGACGCCTATGTACATGTGACTCCTAAGCACGTAGGATTTCACAGGCAAACGCCCAGTGTACCCATATCTCATTATGGCAATGCTAATATATGCGTGTGTCTGTAGATTTCTTACGATTGTACAATATGTTGACTAAGCCCAATGTAAAGCCTTATGTTTTGTGGAATTGTAATTGGCCATAGAGAACACATATTTGCCAGAAATCAATAGAAATTCTCCAGATTTGAACGCCATTTCCCATATTATAATTTTTATCAACTTTCAAAGCTCCATAATGTCATTTTAATTTTCACAGGTCCCCAGTCATTATACATATTCACACTTCCCCAGTCATTACTTACTAATATATTTATGAAATTCAACACTTTTGAATAACTGTCAGATATTTCAATGTAAATTACAAACATATTTTTTGTCCAACTATTAACATATGCATTAACACATACATGCATACACACATGCATCCACACAAATCCACACACACACTCATACATACAGACATATACACACATACATACATATATATAAATTGAGGGAATGGAAGAGGTAAACTCTAAACTACTTATGTTTCGTAGCTAGCAGATTCACAGAAGTAATAATTACTCAACGAGGGACACTCCCCTAGCTATGTATCAGTCCGAAGATACTTTAGTTAAATGAAGTTTACACTGCCGTCAAGGGAACCGAAGCTAACTCGGATGAGATGTGAGCAAAAGTGGGTAGTTAGGAATGGGGAGAGAAACCAAAACAGAAAACCATGTGAAGGAAGAAATAAGATACGGAAGTGGGAACTCTCTAAAGTTGCTAAGAATAAGAATAAAGAAAAGGAGAGGGGAGAGAGGGGGAGTTTGGGTTAGATTGAAGCTGACTAGGGAAAGGTATTTGTGACTATAAGATCGAGATCATTGACTATGTCAATGGTAGTAAATAAATAAATATATACATTTAAACAATCAAAGAAAAGAAAAGAGAATAATCTTATAGGTAAAATTGTTAGGAGAGGAAAAAGGAAGAGAAAATTTAGGCGTGGGAATAAGGTGGAATTTTTTAGGAGAAGAGAGGAAGAGAGAGAGGAAACTGAGAGATAAAGTTACTGGTCAATAGGGGAACATAGGATTTCTATCTTACCTGGTGGTTTATCGCATAGCAGTCAAACTACATATACGCATATTCGTCGCATACGCGTATTTCCTCTATGCGCCGGTAGTATCCTATAGGTGTACACCCGCCCATACGCACCTATATATTCTCACAGGCAGAGGAGAACATGCAGGGAGATCGGAGGTTAAGAAAATATAAAGGTAGTTAAAAAGTTATCTGTTTATAAAGACCTCCAAGTAGGGGTGAAGGCATAGTTAGGGAATAATAGTAGGGGACGCATTTGTACATGGAGAATGTATTACAAAATCTGTGCTTACAATTAAAAATTAGGTGGTTCCATTCGGTCAGATAATCGTTGGACTGGATAATAGAAAAAGGCTTCCGTGATGCAGATATCGTATTTGTTGTTATAGATGTTATATGGTTTGTCATGGTAAAGTATGTACCATTTTAAATTGCGTAGAATTGAGTTTTGTTTTAGGTTATGAATGAACTGAGATAAAGAAGTGTTGTTATTTATTACTTGACATTTAAAGCTAGAATAGTGGTTACTAACTCTGACCATGACGGTGGTGCTCCACGATCCAATGTATACATACCGTACATTTATATACACTATAACGGATATGTTTGTAATTTACATCGAGATTCCTCTCAGTTATGCAGAAGTGTTGAATTTCATAGACATGATAGTAAGCAATGACTGGGGAAGTGTGAATATATTTGCAAAATTAAAATGCCATTATGGAACGTTGAAAGTTGATGTGAATTGTAATTTGGGAAATGGTGGTCAAATCCAGAGGTATTCTGTTGATGTGTGATAAATATGATTATTTTATGGGCTATTACAATTCTACCAATCATAATGGTTTACAATGATCTCAGTTAAAATATTGTACAATAGTAAGAAATATACACACACACATATTGTACAATAGTACGAAATATACACACACACACGTTTATCAGCATTGCCATCGTAAGACATGGGTACACTAGGCAGTTGCCTGTGAGCTTCCACGTACGTAGGGATCGCACGTGCCTAGAACCCCATTTCTGATCAATATATATTGTGTCAAGGTGTCAATAAGTAAATATTCAAGGTCCCAGGTCACTATTTTTCCCCGGGCTTATAATGTTAGTAAGACATCCCTGCACTTTACATATATATATATAATACTTAATATTTTCAAAAATAATGGTCCTTCATCACTGTCATGTAGAACACATGATAATTATATAACTGAATAAATGTTCAAAGAACTAATGAATTAAATGAATGATATTTTACACACTCCTCAGTGTTTTGAAATTTTAGGACAGAAAAATTGTGGAAGCCAAAGTTATGGATCTACATCTATTACTTCCGTCTTATCGGCAATTCTACCGAGTGAATACTAAACAATATTAGGTGTGTAATATTCAAGGGACAACGAAAGCGTCCGTAAACTCATAGTTTTCTATGTCTACTTATACACAACCTAATATTATAGGGGCGTAATTCAGAACTTCTTCACTCATACATCGCACTTTACATCGCACAAGACAAAAGAACATCGTACCAGCAATTGCCTCTTCACAGCAATCGACGTAGCAGTGGCCATTAAAGTCACACCAGATGCATTTCGGTATGTCTGATCCTATTCAATGAGGTGTACACGATGGTAGGCGAGGATTTGTCGCACCCGATATAGGAAACTGAATAAAATATTCCCTTTTATAATCACCTGGTTGAATCAGAGTTCGCAATACGGAATAAAAGAAGTATTAAATAAAATATGCATCTATGTCTCATAACAAATGTAAAAATACTGTTAATTGACCCGTTAGAGCGCTGTTTCTCAGGATATAACATCACGTATGGGCATGATGTACCAAAGTCAGAAGACATATCGCAGGGAGACGAAAATGTGTGTCTGCGCGTACATATGAAAAGAGAGTCTATTTTATGCCAAACGGCAACTATATTAAGAATTCTGGTTGGCAGTGAGCTTGCAAAACTAATAACTCGCCAGGCAAAATACACTGTGACATTTAGTCACTGTTTACGTTCTGAGCTGAAATTCCGCCGAGGTGGACTTTACTTTATATCCTTTCGGAGTAAATAGACTTAGTAACAGTTGAACACTGCTGTCGACATAATAGACTTACTCCTGCACTGAAATTGCTGGTCTTGTGCCAAATATTGAAGCCAGTATTGAGATTTTGTGTTTTATCGCCGCAACCCCATTATTTGGCTAGTATTCGATGTTTTCAAACCTGAGGACGTTAAGTTCAAAATTGACCCCAGCAGGATATGAACGTAGAACGTTACACATTTATGCCGAAGCACGAAGCTTCACATGTACACACACAGACGTGTACATCGCGCGCGCGCATACACGCAGGCACACACACACACATACACACACGTACACACACATGCATTTATAAATATCCATCTATAGTTGCAGAAGTGGCTGTGTGGTTTGCTTCCCAAGCACATGGTTCTAGGTTCAGTCCCACTGCGTGGCACGTTGGGCAAGTATCTTCTAGTATAGCCTCGGGCTGTCCAAAGCCTTGTGAGGTGATTTGTTCGAGGGAAAGTGAAAGAAGCCCGTTCTGTATATATACATATATATGTTTGTGTGTCTGTGTATATGTGTATTTATGTATGTATTTGTGTTTGTGCCCCTGCCATCGCTTGAAACCGATGTTGGTGTGTTTACGTCCCCGTAACTTAGCCGTTCAGCAAAAAGGAGATATAGAATAGGTACTAGACTTGCAAAGAAAAAGTCCTGGGGTCAATTTATTCGACTAAAGGCAGTGCTGCAGCATGACCACTGTCAAGTGACTGGAACAAGTGAAAGAATCAAAGAAAAGAATATATATATATATATATATCTATATATATATATATATATATTTGTGCGCAGAGGAACATGCACATGAGTGTATAAAAAAATGATATCCTTTTATAACGCGTCATTTCAAGTGATACGTAAATAATGCTTTCTCAGATGATACAAATAAAAATCTATTTCATCAAAAATCTATGAATAGCGTAAGTGATGTCATTCAGCAACATTCAGTCTGTATATGTAAAAATACTCATATAGAATATTCTTGCAAAATAATCCATTTGCCTATTAAGAAACAAGTTGAAACAGGTACGGTTTTTAATCTATTATAGCATATGTTCTATGTTGAAGAAACAATCTAGTCTGTTTTCTTTTGTTAATAACTTAGACGTCTTTGTTCAGGCATCTTCTTGTTAAATATAATGTAGAGTTCAAATAATATAATTTATTTGTATTTTATATCACAATCAGTGAACAATAGAATGCTGCATACAAAATACTAATACGGCGATGATGGGTTAACTGGTATTCTCTCTATGATACTGACAAAAGATTGTATGTAGTTCGGGCCAGAGCAGATGTCAGTAAAGACTAAGAAATTCAGCTTCAGATTTTCTTGCTGGATAACTACACTCTTCGTAGATGTATATTTACGAAAAATTTCTCTTTCTAATAAATCTATCTGTCTGTCTATCTGATGCGTTCCGATGGTCATACTATCCGTTTGCTGCCAACACTCGTTAAAAGGAGGGCTGGGCATGCCGTGGTTGTTGATGCTCAGACACGCGCTGAGACTTCGACATCTCCGGCTCTACGCAGACTACGGTAAATATGTTTGGTCACCGTTTCTGAATTGCGCTTTTCCGCACCTCGTCTCCATGACCGAACTGCAGCCGTGGATCAAAAAGAGGACGAGGGAGGGTGAATGGCACCGTGAGTGTCGCGTTGCTCTCGAGCAACTATGCCGTCCCGGGTCGACTTTGAGCGACTGCAACACAACCAAAGTATTCTATAGGGGATTAGTAGAGGGGAGGTACGACGACGATCTCGGGTCAAACCTGGGCGTCGACGAGGAAGACCGGACCAGCCTGTTGAAGATGACTTTTGGGCTGGGACCTACGGACAACTTCCAGAGATCCCTGGCCTGGAAGTGCTGTCGAGAAGCGCTATCCGTTCGTGATAAGCTCTGCAGACATGGTTCGAGAGACACGGTGCCGACCTGCCTGAGATTCAGTGTCCAACCATTTCTGACCTGTGAGCCTATGTCGAACGAATGCTATCCCGTGTGGGACGAGTGAGTTTATCGGCACAGTCTATCGTGAATATTGTCGCGCCTACTTCCTTGAAACGGGAAGGAAGAGCCATTTTCATCGTACTTGTGTCTATGGCGAAAGAATGTGTATGGTGGACTCATCTGAGAGGTCTACAGACAAACACTTTCTTCTCTAAGGCGGCGGGCGGGCAGAAACGTTAGCATGCCAGGCGAAATGCTTAGCAGTATTTCGTCTGCCGTTACGTTCTGAGTTCAAATTCCGCCGACGTCGGGTTTGCCTTTCATCCTTTCGGGGTCGATAATTTAAGTACCAGTTACGTACTGGGGCCGATGTAATCGACTTAATCCCTTTGTCTGTCCTTATTTGTCCCCTGTATGTTTAGCCCCTTTGGGCAATAAAGAAATGAGACACAATCTTTCCTCTTTGGTGAATCTCTTACGAACTTCTTCAAGTATCACTTGAAGAAGAAGGTGGGAGTAGAGAGAGAACTGTTGCCTAGTGAATGTTTCAAAAAAGATGGGTGAATGTAGCAAGGATGGCATGTGTGAATGACGGAGTCACCTTGAGCTTATGCTATGAACCAGAAAAGAAAAGGAAAAATGTGAGTCACTGACTGTAATGTGTGTTTTACATGACATTATAGTCCAAGGTTACCGTAGTCTTTTCCGTGGGCTATTCTTTCCACGGGTAAACCTAATATGTTTCCCCTTTTACATTATAACATTTCTGTGATACACGATCCCTATTGCTCGGCTTCCTTTTTCTTCTTTTTTTCTACGATCCCATTTGATCGAAATTCTACCCCCTTTTTTACTTCTTTCCTTTCCCAAAAGAAAAGTTCTACTTTGTATTTTGACCCCTCTGTGTTCGGCCCTGTGTTGCTAATAAAGAAACATATCTGCCTATCAGTTATCTGTCTATCTATATTTACGCACACACATATATGTCACTGTAGGTTTCATCACACCCCCAGTACATATTTTGGTATACACACACACGTACGCACACACGCCCACACACACGCCCGCACACACACACACACACACACACACACATACACACACACACACACACACACACACACAAATATATATATAACTATGTATACACACACTCACACACACAAAAAAACATGCATATACATACACACACACACACATATGCACACGCACACACACATATGTACGGCGGACTTTTTTCAGTCCATTCGGAAGGATCTCGTCGGTCCGAGGCTGCAGTAGAAAAACAATTCCTCAAGGTGCCATGCAGTGGGAGTGAACCCGAAAACATGTGTTTGAGAAGCAAAGTTCCTACCACACAGTTACACACGTATATACATATACACACACATGTATATACATAATACATACATACACACCAGATTCACAAACAAAAATTTTTATTTAGCTTGACTTTGACACATGTATAGCTGAACGGTGAAAACATCTTATGCAGCTGCTCTCATCGCTTTAATAGTTTTAGAAATAAGTATGTTACATAATGAGGTGTAATATTCTTGATAATATGAAGCTCCTACTATATGGAGTTTTAGACTAATTGTAAGAGTCATTATTGAAATGATTAAAGAAACAAGAAATAATTATTAATTTTCTTGGACTTTTTTTAACATACACCAAACTATGCCATTTAATATTAAATTTTTTTTCACATTTTACAATTTTAAAATGTTTTCCGTTTATTGAAATTTACTGTTTCACATTGTATGGAAATTGTTAAGTAAAAATATTTATCAAACAGTAAATTTTATTTGTATTGAATGGAAATTGGCTATTATTTATCGAATAAAAGAAAATCGATCACTTTCCAATATGTGATAGTCCGTTTATCTTTTTAGAAATACTTCCAATTATTACTGATTTCTTTTCGTATTAAGTTATATCAAAGCTGCAATTACTATGCATAATGGACAACCTAATGAGAGTTCATTAATGTGACTGCTCGTTATGCTAGAAGTAGCGACCAGGTGTTCCTCAGATGAAATCTCAGTATCTTAAATTTGGCACGTTGAATGCTGTAGATACATCGAATTTTCTATATCTAAAGAAATAATCGAATAATCATGACTGAAAGAATTTTCATTTTAAATCTACTAATCATCCACAGATCCTCTCGAAGCCGGACATCGATTTGATAATACAATATGAGTCAGCGTTGAGCGATTATGATACGACTTCACGAAGAATAAATACGTGTGTTAAATATGCTTCTTTCAAACTAGCGGCGAAAATTTCTATTTGATATATATTTTAGCTGATCTAGTGGTGTTGGTGGTAATGGCAATAATGTTCACGACAACAAAAGGAAAGAATAACATAACTTATCGGTACATGAAAAAAAGACGGCGTCATATCTATTCAACCGGCTTCCTAATTATTCCTTTCTTAACAATAAGGCCGAGGTATAATAATGTCGAAATTATATATGAAATAACCGAATACACATAATACACTTTTAATGATAAAGATTTCAAATACATTTACTTTCATCTGTCAATAGATGCACATAAACATTGAAGTTTAATCCTCATTCAACCAAGTGAAATATTTAAGCGAAGAGAGTGGTAAAGGACGTAATTTGTAGTCGATGCTAGTAATGTAAATTTCTGTGAATTAAACCGTAGGAATAACGGGGTGGAAATAAACCCTATACGAGGTCTATAAATATGAAACATTTATATTGAATAGATATCATAACATCTAGATGTTTCAGTGCTTATTCTCCTAGTTAGCCTGTGTTGAAAGAAAGACAGTTGTTTAGCGGTTTAGTAGAAATTGATATTATTAATAGTTTCTTTACAAATCCGTCGGAAATAGAAATATATAAGTAAACGAAATAATGTCTTATAAAGTAGGCAAACATTCTTAATGATCTACCGATAGAATATGAATTATGACAAAATCTGGGACTACGTAGATGTTACAGGAATGTAACCGTAATTCGTGCAATGTTTAGTTCAATTGTGATGTTTTACCACAGAGGTTGTACAATGTCTCAGAAAGTCGTAACTGCAAAGCTTATATTCTCGTACCTTATACAGCTGAAATATATCACACAGAGAGAAAATATGAAATCGATACAGTTTTATTCCATTAAAAGCAAGGGCTCTGGATGTTTCATACGGTAAAAAGGGAGCTTTGATTATAATAGACATGGTGGAAAAGTAATTCCAGTAATAATACTTCCATAGTAATATGGGCATGAAGTTGGAGGCGGAAGTAAACTTAATATATGTTGTGGCCATGCTTAAACACAAGGCAAATATGTCCTTGTAATATATTTTGTTTTATTGTGCTGAATGGTATGGTCTAGATTACTGTTAGTAATCTGAAAAATCAAAGGATCAAGCGTCTTTGCCGCGATAGGTCGTCGCATTACCCGCATTTTTTACCAGCAGATTGGACTGGAGCAAAATGAAATGAAGTCTACACGCACGCACACTCGCACGCACACACGCACGCACACACGCACCCCCCACACACATACACACACATTCCTAATTGTACCATACTATATTTTCATTACGCCCGATCTTACCAATCGTGTTCGCCTCACAGATTCAACGAACTATCAGGTAACAATCTGATAACGTAACCCTGCGCTCATCAGTGGTGGGATATATATATATATACATATATATATATATATATATATATATATATATATATAAACAAATAGTAAATGAGTATATGCATATATACGTACAGGTATGTGCATACCGACATCCACCTGTATGTATAGGTGCATATCTGGGTACAGGACATTGCAAACAAAACAGAGACGAGAAAACACATAAGCCACATAGAGAACATTCTACTTCATCAGCTACTTCCGTTTTAACACCGGCGTTTCGAAGAGCTAGGCAGGACGCATCGTTAAAACAGCTCTTCCCATAGACCGCAAATTTATATATATATTAGGTTGGAGCATAATTTTTGTGGGTTTTTTTTTCAATAAATTTTATCCAACAAAAGATTTAATCAAAACACCAATTTAAACGAAACGTCAAGCAGAAATTGAAGTAGATGGTGAATGTGATTCGGAATAATCATTTAAAGATGTTTTCTTTAAATGCTGTAATTGTTTTTGTTGAATAAAATTTATTGATAAACGCCGCAATTATTAATCATCAACCTAAGAGTATTAATAATAATTAGGAGAGCGGAGTTTTTTTACATCTATAATTTTATTTAACAGTCATTTGCAATATCTTTATGGAACATACACGTGTTTCAACTGCAGTGCCTGCAAACCGTTGGATATGTAGCCTAGCGTCATGGTCGGTGCAAGTTTATCTGGCCCCACACCGTCTCCCGTTTTAAAATAAAACTGAAGGAATCAAGAAACTGAATTATTAAAGTGTTTTGTGGAATATATTTATTGTTCATACCTTTCTTCGAGATTTCTCCATGATCTCGCAGCTAGAGATATGAGGTATATACTGTGATTTGCCTTAACAAATTAAACAGTGTTTCCCATCATTTTTTTAGTAGAGTACGCCGGTAGGTCATTGAAAGGCAGATGCAGTTTCATTTGAGGTCGTATCTTATATATTTTTTATTACAGTAGAAACTGTAAATAAGCAACAGTCAGTTTCAAGAATGTCAGTACTTTCACAGCGTTAACAAATATGCTTCACAAAAATAAAGAAAACATAATTTATTCTTATTTATTTTACATTAGACTGTTTGCTTCTGTATTTGCAAGAGCGAGCAGCATGTCATAAATGGTGCTATATTCTATTGGAGTGCTGGTCTTATTTCGTATATACCACATATTAGAAAGTTATTGATTCTAGTGCTAACGTTGCACGTTGATGGAATGTAGTTAGCTGTTTAGAAATGAAGACTACATGAAAAGTTTCAGGGAATGGATTTTGCGGGCTTAATGGGCAACCACTTTATAATAATTATGATTTTATCAAAGTCTGGTACGAGTTGTTTACAGATCCAGTTGTCAGCTGCTTTCAGTGATATATGCAGCACTCATGGTTTGTGAAGCTCCGAAGACGTTTACAAATTCGTTCCGTCAGCAACGGACCATGTCCAATCAATTATTCTTTTATTACTTCCACAAGCAGTGAAAATGCGGAAATATTTTTGTTCTATATTGTTTTTCAATTCGGAAACTCTTAAAGAAAGTATTTTCAACAGGTCTAAGTGAGTCAAACACTGCTATATCATTTACAAAGTCCAATATGGGAGATTCGCGGGAATGAACGAAATTCTCATTTTTAATTTATTCTTACGAAATTCTTGAATTGCTTTGGAACGAAAACGCAATTTCTTTAGACATAATGACGACTGTATAACAAAATCCCGGTTTCGTGATACCAACGCAGAGACTATAGTAAATCAGAAAGGAATAATCACTTCCTAATTCATAACAGAAAGTATTGAGCATTCTATGACGGAGAATATTGCTAAGGATGAAATATGCAGTTTTAATTACAGTATCAATAACATCTTGACAGTTTTAAAGTCAGCACAACAAATACATGTCAATGAAGTATGCAGTGCTAAGTTTTCATTCTTCTTTCACCAGAGCTGTGCGACTATCATTGTACCTATCTATTGCTTAGAGCATCAGTAATCCAGTTTGTTTAACTAGATAATTGCCTTCCAAAAATTCAACGGGAAATATCAACAAATTTGCTACGAATCAGCAATGATTCACAAAGAAAGCTCATTCTTTGATACTTCATCATCACAATCATCATCATCATGACGAATGGTGCATACGAAACTAATTCGCTACAAATCTAATTCGCTAATGTCAGTCGATTAATCCATATGAGAAATAAGTATTATTTAATTTCAATATATCTCCTGGTCATGTATACCTCTCATCTCAGTAACTCGGCACCCAATGATTTGAGCCAATTAAAATTTCGCTGCTTCTTCAAGGATAAGTTCTATCATTTTAAGGTTGACAATCATTTGTGGCGCAAAAAGAAAGGCTCTATTATTCCTGAAATAAATATATGCCACTTCAGACGAGACTTGCAAAAATTGTTTTGTTAACAAAGAGAATGGAAGGGGAGAAATTCAGTTTGATCGTATCGGGAACGATCACTTTGAAGTATTTCAATTTCATTCCTGCAATCTTACGGATCTTAAATTAGATTTGCACATTACTTTTGTAATTCATTTATATAGCTCAGGTACGAGAAGATTGCTTGACTAGATTTGCTATTAAAAGAGATCCGGGCAGCATTAACATTTAAGGGAGTATATCTACTAATAATGACGAATTAATAAAATCCGTAAATTTATGTGTGGTAAAACATTCTCAGTATATAGATAATAATAAAAATCTATTACATTTACCATTGTACAAGAGATGAAAATAAGATAGATGATTGAGTAGACAATTTATTTTGCATACACAAAAGTATATATATATATATATATATATATATATATATATATATATATATATATATACATATATACTGTGAGGTCTGCTGTAGCCTCAGGCCGACCAAAAGCCTTGTGAGTGGATTTGGTGAACGGAAACTGGAAGAAGACCGTATATACATATTTGTGTGTGTGTGTCTGTTTCCCCCACCGTGTCGTTTGGAAACCGAGGCTGGTGGGTTTCCGTCTCCCCAACTTAGTGGTTCGGCAAAAGCGATCCATAGAATAAGTACGAGCTTTTTTCATTATGAGGTTTTTTCACGCTGACTACTTGATAAATTCTTATAAAGATTTTATCCTATATTATATAATATATATATATATATATATATAAATATATATATATGTGTGAAGGTGCATGGCTCAGTGGTTAGAGCGTTGGTAAAATAACTTCTCTATACAGAGGTATCATACAGTCTGGTCTCCATCATAAGCGATGCATCTGTACTAACGTTAAACTCATTTCCTGTATCCCCGAAAACAGGCACTGTTTTATTCTCGAAACAAGGTTTCGAGAAGTGTGTTATATATTGGACAGACCAGTTGGAGGACGTCAGATTTTGCAAGTACTATAGAAGGAGGACGCTGAACACACCCAAGTTGTTGATTGCCTCCTCTGTTGCTGAAGTGTTCTTCGAGTGTTCATTGTCATGTTGAATGAAGAAATATTTTCAAATATTATTTCGATCTCTTATTCTTATTGGCAATTCTAAAGTTTTTTTTACAGTATTTCAATGTGCTGCACATTGTTTATAACACAAACACTTTTCAGGCAAAGGAGGCACTCTTCTCAAAGCAAACTGCAGTCAGCCCAGTGATGTAGTAGAAGATACTTGTCCAAGTTGTAAAGCTGTGTGACTGGACCTGAAACATTATGGATGCAATACATGGTTTATTAACTATACTGCGATACCTGTATCAGCATACACACACGCACACACACACACACACACACACACACACACACACACACACACACACACACACACACACACACACGCATATATATATATATATATATATATATATACACACACATATATACACACATGTATCTATGTGTATGTGTGCATGTGTGCATGTGTGCGTGTGTGTGCGTTTGTATCTGTGAAAGAGTGTGTGCGTGTGCGTGAATGCTGAGGATGGGTGCGAGTGAAATTTCCTGTGTTCATGTGTTTTATGGTTTCCGGTGTCTTCGTTAGTACACGTTTTAGTGAACAAAATATAGCTAAAATTATTTGTAACTACGATATAACCTAATTCTCTATGGGCGCTTAAATAGTTCATGTTATATAAGTTAAATTTTGATGTTTGTAGTATTCATTTCATATACTTTTTAGTTTTGTTCTTAAAATGTAGTTTCGCTTCTCCATATTGTTAATGCCTTTTGTTGTAACACCAGAGAGGTGTTTACTTTTGATATGTAGTCCATTTTCCTTTATCTAATATTTTTATCGACAATATATTCAACGCATTGTATATTATTATATTTTCACACTGCCAGCTGCTCTAGTGCACATTATAGTATTTGAATAACAGCTTTATCGGTTATTTAACTCAAAAGAAAACTCTAACTTAATTTTTTTTGCTATCATACCAAAAGTATATACGATAAAATTGTTTCAATAAGCATAAAGATAATTTTATGCTTATCATCATCTCCTCAGATGTTTTTGTGCAACTAGTATCTATCGTTAACGCATTTACATATTTTCTCCATGGTATATTAAACGATAGATTTCAGTGTTACTCATACAAACACGACAATTTTAATTATTCAGCTCCATTAAATGTCTTTCTTTGTTATTCTGTAATGAGATTATTCTGTAATGAGATTTATTTGTATTCTTCCATTTTTTCCTATATTTTCCATTTATTTTTTTTTTCGAAATCGTATATAGAGCCTATTTCGCTTGCAGTTTCATTATTATTATTATTGAGAAGGTGGCGAGCTGACAGAATCGGTAGCACACCGGGTAAAATGTTAGGCATCATTTTGTCTGTCTTTACGTTCTGAGTTCAAATTCTGCCGATGTCGATTTTGCCTTTCATCCTTTCGGGGCCGATAAAATAAATACCAGTTCTGTACTAGAATCTATTTAATCGACTATCTCGGCCCTATAAAATTCAGGTCTTTTGCCTAGAGTAGAAAGGAATATTATTAGTAGAGACTAGTAAACTGCTTATCTTCAACACCAGGTAAGAATTGTTTCATTTGCATAGTACTGTAAAATGTTCGTTGTAATGGAATGGCAGATACACGAACAAAACATGGACACAACACTTTAAACTTAGAGTCCCAATCGTATCGAAGTCAACTTTATCATTTATCCTCCAGGGTCGATATGTTAAATTGGTAGTCATGTATTGATTTCAATTTAATCGAATGCTCTCCTCTTTTTATATATTTAAGGATGCCTCTGTATTACAAAGATTCGTTGAGTTGAATAACATTCCAAATATACAGGTGCATTGTTTAAAAATATTCGAACATTATTATGCTGCCTAATTTCATGTTGTGTTGCCCGCGTACAGTACGTGTTTGTTTCCAGAGTAGCTTGGCATAATACACGTAATTACGACATTTCTACACTTAACAGTGAGCTTGTAAAGCGTATCAAACAGAATGCGCAGTTGATTGTGTCGCGTCATATTTCGTTCCCTAATTGCGCCTTATCATTAATCACTCTTGCGTCCACATGTACCGCCTTGTGACAATGTAGCCTTTAATCTAATCAAGATATCTTTGGTCTGAAGAGTAGCCGGTGGTGTACACCTCACTTAGACTTTATCACTTCCGAGGTTCCACTCGCTATGAAACACACACACACACACACACACACATACACACACACACACACACACACACACACAAACACACACACACACAAACACACACACACACACACACACATGATATTCTTTTATTCTTTCACTTGTTTCAGTTATTTAACTGCGGCCATGCAGTAGCACCGCCTTGAAGGATTTTAGTAGAACAAATCGACCCCGGGACATATTTCTTAAGCCTAGTATTTATTGTATCGGTATGTTTTTCGAAACCGCTTAATTACGGGGACGTATCTCACCAACTCCGGTTGTCAAGCGGGGATAGCGGGGTCAAACATGTAGACAAAGACACAGACACACAAATAAACACACACACATGCTCAGAGACAAACACACGTACAACTATACGATGGTCTTTTTTTCAGTCTCCATCTACGAACTCCACTCACAAGGCTTTGGTGGTACTAAAGTTATACTAGAAGACACTTGCTCAAGGTTCGACGTAGTGAGACTGAATCTGGAACCATGTGGCTAGAAGTAAGCTTTTTACCATACAGTCAATTAGTGGGACCCTTAGGAATTCCAAAGAACGACAAAGGTTAAGAGAGGCTATTTCAAAAAGAAAAGATAATTTACATTCTTAATCTTATTTTGTTAATTTCTTCCAGTGACTTATTATTGTGACTTCCAGTCACAATAATATATTTTTTTGAAATTTCCATCTGTTAAGCACTTGATATTTCTTTCTCTCTTTCTTTCTTTCTTTCTTTCTTTCTTTCTTTCTTTCTTTCTTTCTCTCTTTCTTTCTTTCTTTCTTTCTTTCTTTCTTTCTTTCTTTCTTTCTTTCTTTCTTTCTTTCTTTCTTTCTCTTTCTCTCTCTCTCTCTCTCTCTCTCTCTCTCTCTCTCTCTCTCTACCTCTTCCAAAAACTTTTTAACCATGTAATTCACTTCTTCATATCTTTAAAATTTCTGTTTCTCTTCACCTCTCATTTCTACTAACCACATGGATGACAGCATAATGTACTGGTTGGCTATCCTCTCCCTCACATGTTCTCACATTCCCTCTTCCTCTCTATCTCATCCCCCTCCCCTTACTCTAATAAACTAATGCGTAAAGTGGAAATGAATAGGTAAAAGAATAACATTATAAATGTAGTTCAAGAAAAAATAGTTTTCACTATCAACACACCAGACCCACCACCACCACCACCACTCACCATCAGCACATTACCGTCTGCTAAATATTTTATCCTTCACATATCTCTTTCTCTGTACCTTTCCCTCCCAACTCTACAGCACATCATTAACACTTCTCTTTCCCTCTTTCCTTTCACCGTTTTTGCTTGCTCTTTGCCTCTCCCTTCAAGGGAGAGGTGCATTTGGTCTTAGTGTATTATACTCCTCTCTTCTTTCTTCTCTATTCACATTCCCCTCTCTTTCACTTTTACTCCACGTCTCAGTTACTTCATATCCACCTCTCACTCACTCCCCCTCTACCCATCACTCACTCAACCTCCACATCTCACTCACTCCACCTCCACCTCTCACTGAATCTACCTCCACCTCTCTAACCAATAAAGTATAACGGACGAACAAACCTACAGATTATCAGATTATTCTGACTGTCTTTCCGTCCGGGACCCCTGTATCTCAGTCTATATTTGCTCTACATAGACTTATCATAACTTTTTAGAATCAGGATGTTCCCGATGTTGAAAATCTGCACGTCGTTTGGTTCTGGGACCTTCAGCATTGGAATCAGTTCTGAATGAGTATTTGTTATATGCTTACAACAAAAAATTCAAAATTTAAAAGAACTCCAAAAAAAGACTTTTATACAAATTGAATTTAACGGATATCGTATTGTGAGGATAATACCATATTGGTAGGGTACCAATAAAGACAGAGGTAATAAAAGGCATTACTACGCAAGCGTTCCAGGACTGCTTATAGCAGTGGAAAACCTGTCTGGGCCGATGCATTGCTTGAAATGGTGAATACTTTGAAGGCGATAAAAGTGTAAACATATAAGACTAAGTGAATAAAATAATATTGAAAATTTCTTTTGTGTATTCCCTCTTACACACTCACACATGTATATATATATATATATATATATATATATATATATATATATATATATATATATATATAATGTTCATCTGTCCATGCTGTCCCTTGTACATGGAAGAATAAAAGCCATCAGGCCTTGAGAGTACTTCGCAAATCAATTTTCTTTGATACTCTTGTCCTGGAAAAGACTGCATGGCACTGGACCATCTTTGGAAATGCAAACCAAGTCCGACTACATAGATAGTTACTGGTTGAGTCAGAACTTTTTCGCATTTGAAGTTTTAATTAGTAATTAAAAAAACGCGATAAGTGTTTATTCTTCAGAATATACCCCATCATATTCTTTGTCTATTGTCATCGTGGTGCCAGAAGCTCCATTTCACGCTTATAGTATTTTGCTGGTTTGGAGGCAAAATATCTCTCAACTGTTTAAAATCTCATCCAGATTGTTCAAACTTCTTCCGAGCTGGAATTGAGTCACCAATCGGAAAGTGTAGTAAGCTGTAGACAAAGTGAGGTAGTCTTTTAGCTTCACAAGTTCCTCCAAAGTGCGTGTAACGGTAAACAGAACTGAGGATGTCGTCAATCGAATTCCTGAAGGTGAAAGTGAAGGAGTTGTCGTGGAGTTAGGTGTACAAGTGAAGAACATGGCTTTAGAGAGGAAGGGACAGATGCGACAACGTGCGCGATAGCAAAGCAAGTGTTGAGTGCCGAGAGTGTGGAAAGGGTTAAGAGGCAGTTGCTCATGTAGATTGTGAGCACGTCTGAAGGAAGCGGGTGGCGGATGGAGAAATGATTGTGGAAGGTTTGGATTGGAGTTGACGGAAACGGTTTTAAATAATGTGTTAGAAAGGGAGGGATAAATGATGGTAGGTAAGGGGGAGTGGGTAGGGCGTAGGACGCGAAAGAGAATGCGCCGCCAATAGACTAAGCGTCGTTGACACCCACAAGTACTGGCATATGCCTATCTCCGAATATATGTACCGATTCCAAGACATGTGATTTGTACCAATTCACTTACCTCCCAGTATTTCAAGTTCTAAACTACAATTGGCCCCCTCACGCTACCTACAATACCAGAGAACTAAAACGTCCTGTTATACCTCCCTTTATAAAATACTACAAGTTACATCATTCCAGTCATATTTCCGATAAGCCACCCTAGGCTATAATCGTTGCATATGGATCAATATTTATGAGGAAAATAATATATTTATCTTACAAACAACAGAATTGATTTTTTTGGTAGAATAGTTTGGAAAATAGTTTACACACTTCAAAAAATAAGAAGCTTCAAGTAGTAGAAGGAAGAAAATTTAGCAAATCGAAATTCTTTTGCAGCAGAGTTAAATGTTTATAAACTGAATGTTTTAGGAAATTTGTCGCTATTTTTATGACCTTCCTCTCTCTTTTTACTGTTTTTTTTCCATCTTTCTCTGTTTGCTTTCATTATAGAGTTTATAACAATGTTTGGAAATACCATATTTATGACCATTCTTTTCGGCGGTGTGCGAGAAAAAGACTTTGACCAAAAATAGTCGCAAATTATATGGTTTTTTACGTTCCATATATGGATTAAACGTATAATTTGAATTTTTTTCAGTCATCGTTTTGTTAAAAATCATCATGAGAATTTCATTCAGTGTTATGACTAGCAAAGCGGTGAATTCAAATGACGCCGAGGTAAATTCTGTGTTCCATTCTTCTGAGGGCGAGGATTTTCTACAAATTAACAATAGAAGGCGTAAAATTGGAGGAACTTCGATAAGGACGGAAGAAATACCTTGTTTCGTCGATTAGCCTTCTACTAATTTAAAATTCCTCTTCGGCATACATGGGTGGCAGATTTAATTGGGCATCCGGTTTCACAACATCATCTAGTACCGAAATTGACAAACTGATCGACGGACAGATGAAAACAGTTCGTGTAAGGATATATTGTTTTAATTTTTACCTGAAATTGTCTGGTACTTCTTTAAGACAATTTTGAGAAATGTCTCCATAAGGAGTCTTTCAAATTGTTAATCATATAGAGTATCATATTCCCATACATCAGTTACAATGCATGACAGAATTGCTAGCTATGCGCATTAGAAAGTTATCAACACCTACATACCGTTGGATACTCATCATACAGTAGGCTATAAAAAACAAACATGTATATATATATATATATATATATATATACAAATGGTGAAGCAAATATTTGCTGATCCCTTAATTATGTTTATAAATATATATATATATATATATATATATATATATATATATATATATATATATATATATATATATATATATATATATATATATATATATATATATATATATATATATATATATGTATAATTATATATACATATTGCGCTTACTAAGCAGAAGACCATTAGAGGCGTAACGAAATATAAAATATAACGGCTCCCTACCAAATATTTACATCAAAATTGATTTAAAATGGAATACATTTATAAATAATCTTTGATGTAGTATGCATATAGGAAGTTATATTTTCTATATATATATTGTAGTTAATGAAATTAAGAAATTAATAAATACGTCATTGAAGCATATGTTAGTGTTTGTATGTCTAATTCTTTACATTCTGCCTACATCACATACAGACAGAATGTCTTCGCGCGTACCTAGATACATACGTATATGCACAAGTACGTAGAGGCGTGCACATAGACATACACTATATATGTTTGTGCGTGTGCATGTCTGTGTAAGTGTGTACATGGTGGAAGTGTGAATCCGTGAGTTTATGTTTGATATTGTAAATTTTATAGAGCTAACAATACGCCCATGTCTATAAATTTCTCACGTAAACGAAGTAGAAGGAATGATCACAATACAACACGTCAATATTTTTGAAGGAAACAAAAACTTTTCTAGATATGTGTTTATGTGTTTGCATGTGTGTATTTGTGTATGTGTGTGTTTGTGTGTGTATGCATATGCGTCCATGTGCATTCGTGGTGGTGTGAGTGTGTCTTTTGATGAGTATGAAAACATATTTAATCTACATACGGTTGTGTGAAACAGTTTCTAGGCGTTTGTTCTGTTTGTTTCCTATAGAACTAAAAGGAGTTCTGCATGGATGTGTGACTAGTAATGAAAGTGTGAATATCAAGATAGGTGCGAATGACGCATAACAAAACAAACAGTATACACGAAATAAATTTGATTTTCAAAAACATTAAAATACAAGTTGGAATAAAAAATGTAAGCAGACGTGTATGAAGAGAGAAAACAAGCAATCAATTTATTCTTCACTTGTTCTGAATTTCTCAAACAACTTTAACCCTATGACAATAATTTTCTTATAATCTATACTACTCTTAGTCCAAGACTTACCACGAATATATGGCTACGAGTGGATTCTTAATGAACGAAAAACATTTCGTCTAATATATATAAGAAATGGAATAAAGATATAACAAATGAATTTTTCTCTATGATTATTTCTCTATGCACACAAATAAGAGATGCACAGCAAGTTTGGTAAAGGAATCACGATACGTCCTGACAAAATGACTCCACTGAGATCGGCAGAAATAGATAACAAATTGAATCAATATTATCAATATAATTTCATATGCTAAAATTCTAACACATACACGTATTGCATGTCCAAATGCACACAATCCCTCATACTTATATGTGGCGGTTTGTCTCCACTGTCAGCTCCTTAAGATAGTGCATTTTTCTTTTATTATTGAGTTGTTTTGAGGCATATTTCTAACAATAATGGTGCTGATTAGTGCCCTTGTTCACTTTGGAGACTTATATATTTCTGCCTTTACGTTGTAAAATTGGGAATTATCGACGAATATTATTTATAATTCTCGCTTTACCGTTTATGAAATCAGCATATGATTTCAACGGAAATCTTATAAGCTGACAAGGCGAGATGAGTTTAACCCTAAGCGCAATTTGAGCTACTGGTGAGAATTGAGATGTGTTTAGCATCAGAATGCGAAACCATCGGTAATCTAGCTCTATCTGCGACCGTGTGGGGTTTGTCTCCATTGTCAGCTCATTAAGATAGTACTTTTGTGGATTTCAGTGACATATATTTCTGCCTTTACGTTGTAACGTTGCGAATTAGCCACCCCTATGATATATGTATATATATATTGCATAATTATAAATTCTCCTTATGTACGAAAAGATTGCGCTCCACTGTAGCACTTGTTGCTGGTAGTGTTAATATTTATTTACAAAGCTTCGTTAAATGGGGCAAAGCTTCATCTAATCCACTATTATGCAGAATATAAAGTAAATCTTGAACGCATTTTCCTTTTAGTTCAGCATCTATGTACAAGGTAGTAAGTTTACTGCTTAACTTTTGGCTGTCAAAATGGTCTCCAAAAAAATGTTTAAGGCAAGCTGGAGGTGTTTCTTGGACGTCGTTATTTTGTCTCATTGGATCGAGAAGCGCTAAAAATGTAATTCATTTACGTTTTGAAATCGTATCACAATTTGCTCGTAAATTAAATCTATAGTTTTGTAGAAAGCTGTCTGTATCTTCTGTCTCAAACGCCTTCTTTCTTTTCTTTATTTGAAGATAAATGCCATCAATGTTAGCCTAAAATTTAGAAAATTCATGCTTGTTTTCTTTCGAAATATTCACAATTTCATTTACTTTACAAATAGAGAAGGATATGTCAAAAGTTCCTTTTTTTTTTCTGGGGATGTCAAATGCTGCATTTCTGTAAATAAAGATATCTCCAAACACATTTAACAGAAAGCTCAATTCACAATTTTGTAAATTAGAATACAACGCACAGGTATAAATTTCCGTGTCCCATTTAATTGAATATTCAGTGATTGATGTTTAGGAATAAATCAGCTAATTACTCATGATATTCACGAACAGTTTCTACCAACGAAGTATTCAAGCTCCAGTGATTTGGCGCCACTTTTGGAAATTGCTTTTTTAACTTCAGTATCTAATAGATGCACGCGTATAGTCGATTTACACAAAAATAATGAAGAACACTTTATCTTTGAAAAAAAAAAAAAAACTTATCGCATCTCTGCATATTTGCAGCCGCTTGAGGCACAACTAGATTTAATCTATGGGCTATACAATTAACAAAAAAGGGTTCTGTAATTTGAAAAAGTATAAAATATTAGTTGAATAAACGCAGAAAACTACGCGCGTGTTATCTTTTGACGATTTTTCCGATAGAAGCAGAATGTCAACTTGTTTCTCTTCTCGTGTATAAGTGTTACATAACAATGCATGATCATATGCATCATAGGTATTGCAAATTCACAGAAACGTTATCTGAGCCTATAGTATTTACTGGCATCTAAAACTATTTGTTATCAGCTCTTATTAGGAAAAAAATGACTTTGTGGTATTTTTATCGGAAAAAAATGTTAATATATTACAATGAAAAGGATAGAACAGCGCATGTTGCTTCCTTTGCACATATGTTTTTTGTGAGGTCTGCCGCTCATTGTCGTCTCATGCTAATTCTGACAATAAAAGTTTGTAGCCTATGATACCATATAGTTTATATTCATTTTACAGAACATTAGCAGAGCGATCTTCTAAGAGCGATCTTATGAAAAATAATATAGTTTCAATTTTCTTTCTGTAATTTTTAAGGGAAGCATGGCTTCCCTTGCTTCCATTGACCGCACACCTATGATATATATATATATATATATATATATATATATATATATATATATATATATAATACAAAAAATGGGACAAAACGCAAAACATCCAGACAGTTAGGTGATGAAAAAAGGAACAACAAAACATCCAGACAGACGATACAAGGAAAACAAGGACGGGTCATTCGGAGTTTTCTATCCTCAGTTGAGTTCCAGATTATCTTTGCATTTACGGCTGGTAGTCGAATCTAAAACAAAGGTCAGGCCTGGTCGAACACCGGTCACGTGGGGAGAGAAGAGAGAAAGGTAGAGGCAGAGGGATAGAAGAATTAAGGAGGGGCGAGAGAAATGAAAGAGACACAGTGAAGTGAAAGAGGAGGGAAAGTGAGCATGAAGAGAAGGCCAGGAAATGTGAGAGAGGGGGGAACGAAGAACGAAGAGTGGAATGAATGAAGTGTGAAAGGGCTGATCGAAAGAAGGAAAGAATGAAAGAATACAAAGAATAATAGAGTCGTACTTATATGTATATATATATATATATATATATATATATATATATATATATATATATATATATATATATATATATGTGTGTGTGTGTGTGTGTGTGTGTGTATTCTGGGAGGCAATACATTTATATACTGGGAATATTAGTGATATATCTGAGGTACGGCCATCGATAAAAATTCTGTACCAAAGCAGTTGAAGTTTGCTTATTTATCTTTCCAGTGTAAAGGATGAGTTAGTTGCAGAAGGTCAAAAATGTGGAAAGAATAGGTAGGATTCCAACAGAAGTGCTAAAAGTCAGGATGACATTCTTATTAGAGGTTTGACTGTTTGTAGGAGACGATTTCCGAAAGGGTTGGTGGTGTAGGACTAACACCATATTCAAGAAGAAGGATAAGAAAGAATGCAAGATATACCCAGAGAAATCGTCCTTTACGTTGTACTGCCCGGAAAATACTCGTAAGCATGTAACTTGTAAGAGTGTAAGATAAATCACATGCGCTAATCTCAGTAGTTGTGCCTGTAACTCAATACAGATTTAGAGAGAAAAGGAACAGTGTGTATAGGGTGTTGCATCTCCGCCAGATCAAACAGAAATCTATCGAAGAGGGCACTTTGTTTCTATCTTTGTCTAAATGAAGTCGTTGGACACATTGAAACACTTGAGACTGGTGACAGATACTCAGATGACCGATAGAGTAAACCTGTTTATATACCGAACGGTAACAATGATGTTTTATTCTTGTCAATTTCTGGTATTAGTCACCATTAAACTCTGTGGCGACAGCTAGCAGAAACATATTGACATTAATTTCTTTGAATTATATTAATCTTGGTTCACAACGTTTAAACTGAAAACACGGTAAAATCATGCTTCCATTTTATCACGGTGAAGCGTCACACTTATTAAATATGAAGGCAAACGATATCAATGCTTAATGCTTGTAGCGGGAAGTAGTAAATCATTTTTGTCCGGTATCGGGAAAATTTGCTTCAGATACTTGATAAAACCTTTGATATTCATAATGGAATGAGAGTGAGAACGTTGTAGTGGGATGGGAACAAATTGATTAAAATCATGCCTAAGATATTCCTTCGTCTTTCGTGTGTTGCATTTCAGAATAATTCTGTATGGTCAATTGTATGCCAGCAATTGTAATTCGGACTCTTAGCCACCCACATACTATTAATTCTAAGGCAAGTGTTGGTTAAATTTGACGCTTTTAAATTGCACCATTTGTCTTTATTCTAAGAATTATTTTGCAATACGTATATATAAATACACATATTTCTACACAGATGATTCGATCTTCTATTCGTCTAAAATTATCTGTAAGTAGAAACAATTTACAGTTTATATAAACGTGTCTCTCCTTCACTCAAAAACAATCATTGCCTTAAGCAAATAGAAACATCTTCAAAGTCAATTTTTCACACCTTTTAAACAACGTCTACTCAAACCTTAATATTTGATACCAATTCATAACATCCGTATTGAGTTTTCAATTTTACACTCAATCAATGACAACAAAACTGAAACACCCCAAAATCAAAACCTTCGTTCAAAGACACAGAACCCATGAGCACTGCTAAGTTACTAACTTGCTAACCTGTAAGAAAGACTTGCTCGCAAAAAAAGCAAGGCTCATAAACCGAGATCTGTTGCTATGTTTTAAATTACACCTAAAACAACAAGTACAACATAACGACTATTCTCAGATGTAGTGTAGAAACCTTTTCTGCTGCCGCTAAAAACAATAGCTAAATTAACATTTCCTGGCTAAATATTCAGCTGTGTAACTTTACCTACATCACGCTTTCCACAGATGTTGAAACTGAACAACAATAATATCTAAATCCACCAATTGGATGGTATGTAAAATGTCATTTGTACGAAACTCAGTTCTTTGCTGAACTGCATTGATATGTTAAAAGCACAAGTTAACACAGTAAATGAATTTTGTAACAAATGCACGTGGCAATATATCCAGTATATAAAATAATTTATTCCATACCTTGCTGTATTAGTACATATATTATTACATCTCAGCTAGCAAATGTGTAGCGTTACGTGAATTTATTTATCCTATAACCATTTCGTTCAGGTTTTTCTTTCGAATTTATATTCTTCCTAATTTGGCGATTGAATTATGAGGTAACTGACCTTGAGAAAAGTGAAGCTATCCTATTCTCACATTTGAGATACTGCTGTATATCAAAATGTTATATTACGAGAGCAGAATTAAACATATGTTTATTTAACCTATCATATATGATACTCATATATGTATGAATATTCCTTTCCCCTTTAAGTTATTGGAAATCTTCCTGTAAGAGAGGAGCTGGTTTCTAACTAATATACAACACTCTATCGTTGGAATTCACATTCTAAACTTGAGAAAATCCCTGCATATTTTTACTATTATCTTTAGAGATACTGTTTCTAATGTACGAGTTAGCTGGCTGATGAATGTTTCCAGATTGTCACTTAGGTATACAAATAATCAATGTTATAAATGTGAATGAATAACCTGGCCGTAGGAGCTGAAAGTTTCGAAGCAGTTATCCGTACTTTTATTCTTTCTGTTTGGTTTTCGAAGAGATATTCATATAAGAACGGCAATTGATCTCTATGACATTGCATAAATGTTCTTGTCACTAACAACGATACCAGGCTTTTCATGTTTGCACTCCGTAGAAATTTTAGTGGTATGTTCCACCTGTATACTTCGTATTGATGTTCATGAATGTATTCAATAACTGGGGTTTTTTTCTATATAAATCCCATGAGTGTGGGACACTGGATATTGTTTTAGCGACAAGATATGTGGCATTTGGAGGTTCTATCTAAATTCATGATATCTTTCATAGAACTGTGACATTTTGGTCACATTTAAGGGCTGTAAGGGCTTCACAGCCTCTTGTTTGTTAGATAATTTGCAGGAAACTGCTGCTTTTTGATCGCAAACGCAGAGCTTTTGAAGTTCGATATAGCTGCCTCGTGTCCATGAAAAAGTTAATATTACTATTATATTCACGTTTTTGGAAAACATACTCATTTTCTCTTTTTTTTTCTTTTTTTCTTTCTTTTGCACGCAGAGCGTTTCACATCAAACTCCTTGAATTTTGTTAGTCCAGCTATTTTGGTGGGTATTATAAGATGTCATCAGGAAAAGAGAGCCCCGTGAAAATCTCGCTGCCAACATTTGCGTTGTAGGTGCTGTCTGAGAAGACCTGTACAACATTCGAAATTGATCTGAAGCCTCTACCTTCTTCATTTCTTCTAAGAGGCAATCAATATCATTGTCTTTGAGGACTTGTCTAGATTACATCAGCATCAAGTGTGTTTTAATGCCTATGGAGTTACACATAAATTTAGTATCCCAATATTGAATTGTAGGATTCTGTCTTGTAAGAAGAGAGTTCCATATGGCATATATTTCTAAATATGATGTGATATTCTCGGGTCACTCTGCTATATTTATATCTCTTTCGCATGAAATGTTTCCGGCAATGTCTTGCTTCTTGTGGCATTCTTAAATATATATATATATATATATATATATATATATATATATATATATGCATTTGTATTAAGGGCATTACTATACATAAATGCCTCACGCTAGGAGGGACTCTAAAAAGTCAAACTAACATAATAGACACATTTTTACCGAACACGAGGGAATGCAACTCTCGAAGCGAGCCTCCTAAAACCAGACTAAATCATGATTTCGTAATCAGTGCAGTAATATGCACTCTTTACTCTTCAGTACACGTATAGTCAAGACACATAAAAATAAACAAAAATCAGCATACTAGACGAACACTCAATGTATTCAGAATAGTACATAGAAATTGTTTATCCCTATACATTTATGTAAGAGGCGGACTTTTCGAATTGCATCTCGGTACACGTGTTTTTCAGAATAAAATTCAGCACTGGTATATTCTGGTTTAATTTACAATTTAAATATAGGATAAAGTCTTTATTCTTATATAGGATAAAATCTTTATTCTTATCAAGTAGTTAGCGTGAAAAAATTTCATAAGGGAAAAATCCATTAATTATTCCCAAATTATTAGCGGGATGTCATTGAAACTCATGTAGATAAGAAAATACCTATTTAATTCCTTGAAGTACATACTGAAATGAACACATAGTCATAAAGATGGAAGATATAGAAATAAACAAATAAACAGCGTTCAGAAATGACTGGTGAGCTAGTTAGTAAAGGATATATGAAACTTTGTTTGAAATAAGTTGGAAAAGGCACTGGTCCATGGAACATGCTAATTTACCACGAGGTACATGCCCTATTGCCTATCACATTTCATCGTTGCTCCTAAGCTTTAGAATAATCCATAAGTTTTCTATTTAGCCACAGAATCTTAATTGTTGCAGATACTCTATAGTTTTCTTCGCTGAGTGCGAGAGCGCATTATTTTGCATGAATATTATAGTTGTCTTGAAGGTGATCCTTTGCTTTTTTAACCAAGGTTCAATGTGCTCTTCCAGAAAGGCTATGTAAGCATCTGCACTCATTTTAACACCGTCAGGCACTTTCCAACGACCAACCATAATGCCTCCAATAATGATGCCTCCACACCCTTGTTGGCGTCTCCAACGTTGATAACGATCTCGTCCATTTACAACCTATCCTATACTCCCACCATCAAGTCCATCAAGAGTAGCACGAGTTTCATCCGTTAACGGTACTTTGAAAAATCGAACTTCATGTTATTTTCTGCTCATTCCAGACGACTTCGTGCGTGTATTTTGTTTAAAGAGGTCTTTCAACAGATTTTCTAATTTCGCACATGTATTTTGCTTAAAGGTGGTCTTTTAACAAACCTGTTTCAGAAGACGACATCTGGTAGTTCTGGATATAGTTGTTTCGCCAATGTGCTTGGAAAGTTCTCCACTTGTAGGACATCACTACTTTACCACTTCACACTTAATTCATGCTAGAGACCATTGAAATACAGCCGTCGACTGACCCTAGACGGCTCTCTTACGTATCTTCGTAGTAACTGTAACAATTTCCTTCTCCGTTTGGTGATATCTTCCAATTATTTTAGATATTTATAATGTTGATTCCCCTTTTGAAATTTGGGAAGTAATAACAGATTTTTTCGAAGCAGTTAAGTCATATTTACAGCCCATAATTACACGATTATCACACCACACATTAATAATTTAGAACACCAAAAGTTCGTGGAAATCTTGCAAATGGCTGCGGTTTGTTTCCACCTGCGAAAAATCTCACTTGTTTTACACACTACGCGCTTATAACATGCCATCATTTTGCTGAATTACAACGAGCAGTTTTTAAATAAAATAAAAATAAATGTTACGTTGTTAATAATTTGAAGCGCAAACACGCACAACTGGATCATTCTTAAGTTTATTACAATTCGTTTAACACTGATTAATTATTGTTGTTGAAATAAATTCAATCTTAAGTTTTCTTTTCTACTCTCCTTTCCAATTTCTTTTATTCCTCAATTTGGCATCAATAGAGAAAGTTATTGTTCCTTAATGACAGTCTACGCTGTTGTTTGAGCCTCATATAATTTAGAATCTCGGTGGCATTCCACTTTACCTAACAAAGAATTCAAACGTGCACACATATTTATACATACATATATTATGTGTGTGTGTGGAGACGCAATGGCCCAGTGGTTAGGGCAGTGGACTAATGGAATCGCGGTTTCGATTCCCAGACCGGGCGTTGTGGGTGTTTATTGAGCGGAAAAGCTCCACGTGGCTCCTGCTGGGGAGGGGGATCATGGCGAACTTTGTTGTACACTTTCACCACAACATTCTCTCACACTTTCTTCCTGTTTCTGTTGTACCTGTATTTCAAAGAACCAGCCTTGTCACACTCTGTGTCACGCTGAATATCTCTGAGAATTATATAAAGAGTACAAGTGTCTGTGGGATGCTCAGCCACTTGCACGTTAATTTCATGAGAACGCTGTTCCGTGGATCGGATCATCTGGGACCGTCATTGTTGCAACCGACGAAGTGCCGCGATGTGTGGTGTGTGTGAGTATGTGTATTGTATATCAACAAGAATAGGTGCATACACAAAGTGCACCTGCAACACATACAAACACACATCACACACGCAGACACACACGCACATTTAGACACTTACACATACACAGACACACACGTATATGTATGTGTAACTCTGGCCCCCTTCGAATAGATCTTCTTCGGTATTCAGCATCGTATATATCTGAATTTTTACTGATGATAGATTCCATGTAAGGAAAGATTTATACGAAGTCAAGTAAGACAATATGTTGCACGTCAATATTTATGCATAAGGTGGAACACATGTTTCACTTGTGACTCTGAAATTTCCTTATAAAAAGCTATGTTACATTCAAGAACTGACTGGGATAATATGATTAATGTAGCATAAGGAATAGTAAGTCTAATTTATAGTGTTCAACGAATGGACAGTTCTACAATTAAAATAATGCGAGTTTGAATGGGGATTATGAGTTAAAATATTATTTAAGAATATCTATTCATGCATACACTGATATTTTTTTCCGCCAATCCCATTAGTTCTATCTCGTCCTAATTTCCTTTGAAACCTGCTCTGAAGCTTCCGTCAATGGGAGCCAATATAAATCCACCGAAGAACTACAAATCGTGGTTTAAACTGGCAAATTATACATGACTAAGCAGTGTAAACTTTCATATTTCAACAAATGAAATAATGAAGATGATGGTGAGGGGGCGATATTGATTACGATGTCGATAATGATGAAATTAATGACGATGAAGACGTTAGTGATGATGAGAATGTTGGTGATTCGGAAGGTGATTCTAATGATGATAAGAACGAGAACGTGGACGGTAACATTGATGTTGATGACGATAAAGGTGCCGTTGCTCTTGGTGGTGGTGTGATGATAACCATGATGGTGGTGGTGGTTGTGATGACGATGATGGTGGTGACGATGACGATAATAATGGTGTTGGTGACTATTATGGTTCGAGTGCTTCTACTCCTACTGGTGATGATGGTTCTTCTTGTGTTATCTGACCTGAAACCACAAGAACGTTAGTTTTGATAAAAATAAGAAGGTATAAATCTATACAAACCAAATCCACAGGAATTAATACAGATACACATCATACAGAAATTATTCCAGTATTATGCAATTCGAGTTGTAAGATAGAATACATTTAATAAAATGCAGCAATCCGAATTGCAATCTAAATAATACTCAATCTAAGTAATACTAATCTAAATAATACTCATACCCAAGCATTATTATGTATATCATCCTGTTATGTACCTCCGTATATATAACTGGTTTATGTACATTGCATTAATATCACAATACAAAATAGAAGCAGGTGTACTGAGGAGCTTGACAAGATATATAAAATCGCGAAATAAAAAGTATTCTAATCAGAAAAGTTACCGAACACAATCCATTCAAATGTTATATTTCAAAATACAGAAAAGCTCATATATGTTTGGTAGAAATAGGTTTTGGAGCCACAGATTAGAAACCGATTATTTAGCATATAACACGTGGAGAGGCAGATATAACGAAGTAAGTTGAAAAATTTAATTTTCTGGAAGAGTGTTTGAAGATTATCTTGCGAGGCATTATAACGGCAGGTCTGATATCGGCCATAAGAATACAAGTAATCACAGACAAATAGACGAGAAGGATACATTGGAAGTATGTCGATTACTTGGAAGAGACAGACTATAACTCGCATGATATCAGACTATAATTAACTGGACGGTAAAATAGTATGTGTGTGTGAACCCATTTGAACATGAACATACATTATAGAACAGAATAGCTACTGATCATACACTATAGAACAGCCGGTAAATCCGTAGAGAAATAGACAAGAAACGACAGCTAAAATCTTATATGAAATTCCGACGTCAAACTGAAACGTTGATGACTAGGTAGTGCGACAGTGGAGACATGTATATAGAACTTGAAACATAGCCAGCATCAGCAACAACAATAATCATTTATACTATAGACACAAGATTTGAAATTTTGAGGGGTGAATATTATTCGATTACATTGAGTCAATGATCGACTGGTAGTTATTTCATCGATCCCAAATGAATGAAATGCAAATTTGATAGTGGTGGATTTTGAGCGCAGAATGTGAATGGATACGAAATGATAGCTTGCCGCCTTAATAATGCTAATAATAATAATAATAATAATAATAATAATAATAATAATAATAACAATAATAATAATAAAATTCACTACTGATCTCTTAGATACCTACCAAATTTATCAAGTTGAAGGAAATGCGCCAACTGCTGCTGCAAAGAAAATACAATTAATTGCAAAGACAAAAGCACATGAAAAATTAGCTAGCAGATGGGAACAGAAACCTCTGCATGGCAAGTATGTGGCTCGAATCAAACAAGCTGATGTCGACTAGAAACACACGCATCAGTGGTTACGAAGTTCAGGGCTAATAACAGAGTGTGAAGGTTCATATTAGCTGCTCAAGACCAAAGCTTATTAACCCGGAGTTACAAAGCCAATGTGATAAAAATGGAGCTGACTCAAAATGCCGATCCTGTAACGCTGAGATTAAAACTATAGACCACCTAATCTCAGGGTGTAGAGTCTCAGCACCTGTAGAATATAAAGCAAGACATGACAAAGTTGGCCAGTATTTACACTGGACAATTTGTCGGCATTATAAAATCAAAACCCCTGACAAATGGTATAAACATCATCCTGAAGCTGTGACTGAGGGAGAAAATATGTCGATTCTCTAGGACTTCCCCGTACATACCGACAAAACTATAAAAGCTAATAAACCGGATATTATTATAAAAGATCAGACAAAAAAGTTGTGTTTATTATTTGACATGAGTATTCCTTACGATCACAATAGAGCGGCGAAAGAATTTGACAAGATCAGTAAATAAAACGACTTGCTAATAGAAATTGAAAAAATGTGGCATCTCAATGCGACTACCGTACCAGTGATTGTAGGATATCCAGGAATGATAAACAAAACGTACTGAAAATCTATTTGAAAATGATACCAGGCTCACTGTCCCTACAAGAAGTGCAAAAAATCGTGCTAACTGAAACGACTCATGTACTGAGAAGAGCATTATCGCTGTGAAAACATCCATTCATGAATTTATTTATTTATTTATTTATTTATTTATTTATGTTAAATACATATTTTACATGTGAATTTGCGTGTGCAAACTGGGAATGCATACAATGAGCTTCTCTGCCCTAGGTGTACGGAAAACACTCGGCGAGAAATGGAAGAAAATTTGAAGAAAGAAGAAAAAAATAATAATGATAATAAATAATAATGATAATAATGATGATGATGATGATAATAATAATAATAATAATAATAATAATAATAATAATAATAATAATAATAATAATAATAATAATAGTAATAATAATAATAATAATAATAATAATAATAATAATAATAATAATAATAATAACAGAAACAGAAAAGACTGGAAAGTTATGGGGCATGAGGGAAGTTATGGTGATGCGGGTGGTAATTGGAGCCTTAGGAGCAGATTCCAAGGTGTGTGTTTGAAAAATATATTAAGAATATTGGAGCTGCTGTCAAGTTCGAAAGGCAGGACTTTATTTCTCACGTCCTGTATATAAAATTTAAAAAAGCATAAATGGACACGTGAGTAATATATTTCAATCCTACACGCTTATTTTACAGCTGTGCTCTACCCACAGAACGAAAATACAACATATAAAATAATCTGGTAGGAAAAAAGATTTGCAGGAAAATAGATTTGGATGTAGGAATGAAACCTAATAAACTAGCTAACATACGGAGATATATTCTCAAAACAAAAAAAAAGTGTCAGAAATAGAAGGAAAAATACATCACGAAAACATAGTGACCACACAATGCCAAATATTATCATAAGCACTGGGACTGTAAAATACAGAAACAAATGAAACCTGTCCAACAAAAACGAAGGAAACAACGAAAGACAACAAACCCAAACCGTAGGAATGCATAATGATGAACAAAATGCACCAAACCAGAACACCACAGACAAAAATATGAACGGGAGGGAATACGAAATAAAACTAAAATCTAGAAACAGTGAAGGCGAAATTAATGATTATGATACTCTGAAAATGAGTATTGTCAAAGAATTGAAAGCCACAGATCTCAGTATGGACCATCGATTTTACCTCCGCCAGATTAACATTGATAATAAAATAATATCAATAATAAATAACAGAACTAATAGCCACAGAAACAAAAGTCAATAAGATCAGGTTAAATGATATAATATATCCAGCAACCTCTCTGTCATCAAAAGAAACTGGATACTCCCACAAACCCATCGAAACAGGAGTATCACCACCCAAGCAAACTCTGTGGACAAAATATATCCACAAAAAAAAAAAAAAAAATTAAAGAAAAGCTATGTCAGTCCTTAATGAAACTAGTAGGTAATCAACACTACTAAGCAACAAGAAGAGAAGAAAACTACCTCGTAAATATACAGAATAAAGTATACTAGAGGGAAAAGAATAGCTGAATCGAGATATCCTCGGCTAAGCACAAATTATCCGCTGGTATACAAGCACCAACGTTTCTTTGAACAAAACAAACAGTTCAATTCCAACCCCACAGCAAATACTAAATAACTGGCACGACAAAGCCCCAACTGCTGGTTAAAATATCTAACACATAAAACGCTGGCTGAGAAATTTTACGAAATAGTTGCACAGCCAGAGACAATTGCCTGAACGGCTCACTGAATGAAAACTATCGTAATTCTCAAATCCACGAAATGGCAAACCCACAAAATTACAGAGCGATAACATGTCTCGTTACAATTTACAAAACCTTTACTAAAGTCATATCGCAGGGAATGGGCAAACATCTGGAAGAAAACAATCCGTTTCCAGGATAACAGAATGGATTCTGAAGGGCTCATACGGATGTAAAGACCAGCTATTGTTCAATAAATCCACAACTGAAGACACCCATAGGAAAAAGAAGCGTAGCTTAGATCGATTATAGAAAGGCTTTTGATAGTATTCCCCACACGTGGATCCTAGAAACATTAGCCATGAACAAGGTCGCGCCCACAGTCATAAAATCAATAAAACATTCCATGAATCAGTGGCAGACAGTGCTATAGCTCCAGACAAAAGAGAGACCCATAAAAAAACAAAGCCATCACCATTATTAGAAGAATATTCCAAGGAGATACGCTCTCTCCACTCCTTTTCTGCTTGGCACTGACACATTTATCCGACATGCTAAACAGAACTGGATGTGGATACGACTATTACGGCAAAGAATCAACCATCTTTTGTATATAGATGATTGAAAACTATGTGCTGCAAATGATAAACAGCTGGAAATATTATTACAGACAGTACGTCGAATTACCAAAGAAAAACGTACCTAGAAAAATGTGCGAAAGCAATACTGAAGAGACGAAAACTAGCTAAGAGTAACAGAATCACACTAGATAAAGCAAATGAAATAAAAGAGTTTGACCAAAGTCTGACACACAAACACTTAAGAATCAATGACCTAGATACGATACAATACACACACAAATGAAAGAGAATGTAAGAAAGGACGTGTTAGATTAATACTGAAAACAGAGCTGAATCCGAATATCAAGATAATAGTTATCAACAATCTTGCCGTCCCTGTTATAACTTACAGCTACAATATTCTTAACTGGAGTCTAAATGTACTTTTCAGCTTCCAGAATAGACAGGAAAACAAGAAGTGCTGGATTTAGGATGCACCACCAAAACTCTGACATATAAAGGTTATATATATACAACGTATCAAAGGTGGTAGGGGACTTATTCAGCCAAAGACCAATAAAATAACCACCATGTAATTATAGAGAACAACAAAATAACCACCATAGCATTACAGAAACACCTACTTCAGGAACAGATGAAAAATACAAAAAAGAAGTCATAGTTCCTAACAGCTATGAAGAAAAAGAAGCAACATGGGCTGTAAAGCAACTGAAATCCAAACTAAAACTGCAACAACAAGGTATCATGAAAAGACGATGGCAAGAAATGCTTCTACATGACAAATATTGGATTGAGCTAAGCGCAATAGAAATAGCTGAAGCAAAATCACAAGAACGACTGAGAGGCTCTGAACTCAAAGTAGTGACTGAAGGACTTTTAATTGATCAAAGCCTTCCCACCAGAAATCACCAAATACAGATTATGAGAAAAATACAACTAACTGCAATATGAGGTGATGGAGAAGAAACAATAAATGAGATTGTCTCTGGCTACCCAGTCATGGCTAAGAAGAAACATATTCACAGACACAACAGAGTTAGGGTTAGGGTTAGAGTTAGGGTTAGGGTTAGGGTTATGGTTAGGGTCCTTTATACACTGGAAATATGCCAGCACTATGGAATAACAACTAAAAAAAGATGGTATAGGTACACCCCCAGACAGGTCAGAGAAAATGAGAAAGCAACCATTATCTGGGATATGGTAATACACACATATAGAGAAGTCAAGGCTAATATGTTGGATATAGTTGTCAGAAATGATCAAGAAAAAATTGCCTTCTAATCGATGTATCAATACCAATACATGACAACGTTTCTCTAAAAGAAACTTTCAAAATACAAGGATCTGGAAATAATGAGGCAACTCGAATGTGGAGCCTAAAAACAAGGAATTCCTATTATAGTGGGTGCATTAATCATAATAAAAACTTCAAAACAAATAAATAACAAAACTACCAGGACTTGCATATATATACAATGTGTGTATGTATATATATATACTATATATAACATACAGAAAATAGAACTAAAAGCACCACACACATCTTACGTAAAACACTTTCAAAACAGTAACTATAAAAGTACCAGAACAAACTACAGCACACACCCAATGCACAAAGAGCTGCGTTTGGTAGTACAGTGGAAACTAGTTATCAAAATAAGACTGGTGAATAATAATAATAATAATAATAATAATAATAATAATAATAATAATAATAATAATAATAATAATAAGAGGAAGAAGAAGAAGAAGAAGAAGAAGAAGAAGAAGAAGAAGAAGAAGAAGAAGAAGAAGAAGAAGATGAAGAAGAAGAAGAAGAAGAAGAAGAAGAAGAAGAAGAAGAAGAAGAAGAAGAAGAAGAAGAACAAAAATAATAAAAAAATATACTGAAGTGATAGCAGGTACTGGCTCTCATGGCTTGTGATCTTAACTGACTGGAAGTGTTATCATGTACATGTTATGTCTTGGTGTAAAAGATGGACTACAATAAATATTCTGTCGAATACCACACGTTTGCTTGTCAATTGTTCGACCTTAACCAGTTGAGCATATCTCATGCTGGTTGCCGATATGTGTATCTCTGATCACGCGCAGAAGTAGTGACGGAATATCGTGATCATGTGTTGAGAGGAATTCATTGGAGTTTGAATAATTCATCTCGGGAAACATGGGTGTTTCGTTTAAAACACTTAAACAACCTTTATTCAAAGAACTTCTGAGGGGATGTGCAACTCAATGAAGAAAATTCTAACTGGACCCCACACGCAAATATATGCGCTGTTTATCTTGATATGAGATCACCATGTCGGGCACATATGGTTGTGATGCATGTGCCTGGTGTATCTGTCTCAGACGGGTAGTCATGATAGGTATATTAGGGTTGGAATATTTGTACCCCAGTGCCACTTTGGTAGCAAGCAGTAGCAGGCAGTGGCTCTCATGGTTTCTGATCTTAACTGATTGGAAGTGTTACTATGTACATGATTTGTCTTGGTGTAAAGGACGAGCTACGGCAAATATTCTGCTCAATATCACAGATTCGCTTGTCATTTATTCGACCTTAACATTTCAAGTATGTCCTTTAGTAGCTGACGATATGTGCATCTCTTATCACGAACAGAAGTAGCGGAGGAGAATCATAGCCCCGTGTTGAGGAGAATCCTCTGGAGTTAGAATTATTCACCCCTGGAAATATGGGTGTTCTATTCAACATCTATAAAGAAACCTTATTCAGGGACCGTTTGAGCCAGATGGGCTATTCAACCTGAAAAAAAAAAAGAAACATCTAACTGAGACCCATCTGCAAATTCATGCGCTGTTTATCGTGATAAAGATCACCATGCCGCGCACATATGGTTGTGAAGCATGTGCTGGTGTACCCTTATCAGAGAGCGTGTCATAATGGGTATATTCGGTTTCCAATATTTGTGTCTCAGTACAAATATTCGCTGATTTCTCACTCAATAATAATAATAATAATAATAATAATAATAATAATAATAATAATAATGTTTCCTTTATTAATTAACAGTTAACAATTCTCAAAAACATGGAAGACAATACAAGACGCTAAAATGCGACAAGATACAATTACATAACAAGAGTGTAAATACGAAAATAACGGAAACAAAGAAACAAATTTGAAAGAAGAAATATTACCTCAAAGGCGGGAAGTCGTTCGAATGCAGCATGAACAACAATCACCATTGTCACTAGGACTGGTGCTCCGTCCCATTCTCCTCCGCCAACCAATAAACATATATTGAGTGCAGGAATTTTCTCGCTTTATCATCATCACATCTAACTGTAATTCAGCACTCATGTCTGCATTCTCAGTTTCCAGTTAAAATGATGCTTGAAAAAGGTGGTGAGGTTTTGGCCAAAGAGGAAGGTCTCTATCCTCAGGCCTCCCAGTCTAGTTCAACACATGCAATTTCCCGCAAACTGAGAGAGAGCTAAAACAGCATTTTTTTCCAGCGTAAAGAAACTGGCAAGATGATACTCATAATGAATTCATTTGATATTCCTTTCCGTCCAACATACGACAGTTTCTGTTTGACACAACCCCGCATGTCATTACTCGGACACTGATCGAGTGTGTGCAGAACCGTTTCATTCATTTGTGCGTGGATCGTGCAAGCACGACTGGCAGCCTTCCTAAACTCGGCTAATGTTCCCACTCGTCATTACTGTCATTCACGTGATTTCTGGAAATTATCCATGGGCCCGAATCCAACAGTTAACCGAAACAGACTAACTGGTTGTTTCGCGTCGAAACACAAATTCTACTCGACGATATCGTCGAACGTTGCACTCTGTAGTGTAAATTCCACCGACCACATTGCCTAACTGGCAGAAGGGTGTGAGGTTTTGAGGGTTCTCTAAGTGTCAGGCGCCCTGCCTCGGTCTGCAATTCAATAGGTACTGCAGTTTAGTCAAAGAGATAAGCTGCGGAAGAGGGAGTGTGACGAATATATATATAAAGAATGTCACAAATACCAATACATTGCTGACAGCATTCCCACACCTACTCGCCGTCAAGGAAACTCTCAAGATTTTCGTAGCTCGAGTGTGTGTCTGCACATTATCAGCCACTACATACCCCTCAATTGCTATTCTTCCTCAAAGTCCTTCCTCCAAAATATGCAGAGAATGTTGTACTGCGATGTCTTCAGTCTTAATTAAAACTTTGAACCCCCTCCCATCTGAAATTCCTTGATCTAGATGTATATTAAAACCTACCATTTATCCCAAAGGTCCGTTTTTACATGTGTGCTTGTTGCAGTCTACATGCGCTGAATTTTTAAATCAACAGCGACGATATGTAATTTTCTGTAGCTGTTGCAATGGCTGTTCATCTACCCTCAAACGTTTCTAAAAGGAACGGCGTTCTTCAGGTTTGCTCACTCGTCTTCTTCACACAAAGTTTAGATGCTTTGCAAATTGTCATGGATACTCTTCTGTTACAACCGAGAAATTTAGGCCAGTAGAAAACTCTAAAAACCGTTGAAAACTTGTGAGCCAAAGCAGAATGAGACGTATCATCTTATTTGTACAATAGTCTTATCAAGAATGAGAAGTCCGGCAAGCAACACAATCATGAAACAAGAAATTAATGCCTAGGGAAGGCTGTAGAATCAGAAGACTAATATAGAAGTGATACAGTTTGTGACCAGTCTTTAAAGTCAAGAGATATTCAAATATACGTCAGAATTTACAAATACATTTAGTGAGAAGCAAACAGATATCACGACAGAAAAACCTTAGTAGTATCTGCTTAAGTATGTACTGCTCTGGGTACGTGACAATAATTCGGGTAAAATAACTGCACCCGAATATTATTACAAAGGATAGAAAGGAAAATTTCCGAAATTATTACGTACTGTTTTCTACGAAATGTGATGCGGATTAAATATAAATCAAGAACAACAAAATTAGAGTATTATCTAACATTAATATGTAGGGCACAGCCATGTATCGTTTCGCACGCGGCCGAAGTAACTGTATTTGGTAGACTAATATAACACTACATTGCAAACATTACAAACAAGATTTTTTCTTCTTTAAATTTGTCATTCTATATAATTAAATTTATGGGATTGACTCCAAAACATATTATTGGCTTTCTTTTTCATCAAACATGAAATTACAATGTTTACATTTATGGAGTGTTATTAACACTGGCAAATAACGCTTCCACCTCGATATCTGTACATTTTGACATATTTATACCTTAAATCATAATTATACCTTTTCATTCATCTAGACTTCTGCATTTCTAAGCTTTAGAATTGTCGATCTGCTGTATATGTGAAAAGTACATAAATTGTAAATTTAATGTGATGCTATTGGAGACCAGCGCTATTGTACAGACGGTATGTATTGTAGAGAATTGCTGGACTGAAGTACGAACTTAGAGTATTGCTACTTTCATAAACAACGTAACTAGTATCTGCTAAACAGCTTTTCTTTCATACGGAAACAAATATCTGTCACCATCTATTGGGCCTATTCTTACGAATGAAAGAAGGCTAACAAAAGTGATTCCGGAATTTAAATGCATTATGCACGATGATTTCGAGATGCTTACATGTGTGCAGTGTGGAATTACATATCAATCGTGTTTTATTTGTTCATATGATTTCAAGAGTATTGATCCTTAGTGGTATATTCACAGCCTTCCAAGCCCGGAGTTCCAGCCAGAAAATTGAAATGTTACTGAGGTAATTTTCAAGGATATATAAACGTGTTATCAGATGAAATGGGATTGAAAAAGCGACGATTTTGAAAAACAAATTGTTGTTTCTGACGTTTTCTAATGTTTTCTAACGTGAAGGGAGTTGTATTTCTTGGATGTTAATTACATGTGATACTGAAGTCAGTAAATAATATAGAAAACTCGAAACCCGAGGTGAATCGGGAAACGTTCGTTTTTATATCATGTCATAGTTCATGGGGTTTTAGGATTTATCAGAATCTTGACAGACAGATGTAATGCTTCTTTAAGAAATGTAACAAAAAAAAAAAAAGCAGGAACATGCTACTGCATGTTTTTAAACTACATTTCTTGTATTGTTAACTTGAATTTTTATCGTGAAAAACTTGCGTTGTTAACACACTGTTTTAAAGATGTTCCATATTTTTCTGAGTTTGTTATTCGTTTTATTCATTAAATACATTTATTTGCAACATTTTGAACAATTGAATTTAGTTCTTTCTCCACGTTGGAAAAAATAATTGCGATGACTGTTAGCTTTAGGTTAGACTAAATGAAAGACCAAAATTATTTCAGAAAATGTCGGTGACGGGTGTAAACAAGAACAATTTTGCAGTTCAGCACCTAAAACTTTGTACAGAAACGGAAAAATATTCAGATAACCAAAACATATGTTACTTAGTGCATTTAATAAGATTATAAATACAAGAAACAAAGATGGTCACATTTGAAAGAAACATATAAAGTGGAAAATATGGAACAGAGACGTGGAATTCTGTTAAGAAAATATACTTATGGCTGCTGGAAACGACGACATTGTTACATGAGAAAGGCAAGGTGGAAACAAACGTGATGAAACATTGTAAAACTTAAATGAATGTAGAAAAAGAAACAAGAAAAATTATGAAATATGAAAAGAAAACGAATTAATTTTTTATTGAAATCAGTAATAGGGATCAGTACTGCAGGAAATAGATTAATGATTAAGTAGATAGAAAATGAAAATAATAAGAAACAGCATGTTTATCCTTGCCAAAGTGACAGCAATTTTCTGATATTTCTCCAAATGAATGGAACATAAGAACAACACAAACCAAGGCAATGCAAAAATATATTGATTAAACCTAACCAGAAAATGTATCTATACTGAGAAATGTGAAAGAAAGAAAAATGTGATATACGCGAATGCTTATAAGCCTTTAAACAGATATAGAAGGAAAAAAATCTAGAAAAAAGGGAAAAGGAACGGATAAGCGGGAGAGAGTAGCAGAAAAGAGAATGAAGATACATAATGCAGCCTGTTGATGTAGAGTGGGAGAGATAAATATTATAAATTTCAAATCGAAATTATTTAGGTCTGCATACATTGCAATATTTCATTGTGGGAACTTTTCGCAATGAATAGTTTTTAATTAATGTATTTTCTCGATAGTTGGAATATTAAATTTGCTACAATTTGTGAAAGATAAAATTGCTTTCATAAAATTGATAAAATCTGCTTACTTTACCTTATCAATTCTGAGTATGGGTCCATGAGATAGTGCACAGTGCGACGGAGGTTTCGTGGAGTGTTACTCGAGTGGCTCTCATCAGCATCCCCGCTGTTAAGGAATATTCATTCTTTTCAATATATTGTGAGATCTTTGTTTTAGCTTTCGTTCTTATCACATATTTTTACAAGCAAACCACGACTAACCTGTTTGTACCGTTATTCTACTCTCCTTATATTTCGAGCATTTGCAATTTATAAAGAAAGCAAAACCACTAAATACACCACCACCATCACCATCATTATCTTTTCCTCCTCCTCCTCCTCCTCTTCTTCCTCCTCCTAATTATTATTATTATTATTATTATTATTATTATTATTATTATTATTATTATTATTATTATCATTATTGTTATTATTATTATTATTGCCGTCAGCATATGTTGCTAGGTATGACGGAAAGTGTCATATGTCCACAGCCAGCAGACTAAGGTGAGACTTGTTTACTGGTCACGCATCAAGGACCCAGCGAAGAATTCTTGCAGTTAAAAGGAATGCTGATTTTTGTAGGCGTTCTATCTTTACATTTGTACCGATCATTTTGATCCATATTGGTAGTTGAGTGCTGATACTCCCAGTGAACAAATTAGTATTGCTATCACGTCTACTCTCCTCATTGACCACTACCTTCGCACTTCAAATCGTCCTACATGTCCAGTTTTTCTTCCTATTTCTCTTTGACGCTATCCTCTACGGGACATGCTATTTCGATTATCATGCAAGTTCTTTCTTTTTTATTCAATACAGCTATAATAATAATAATAATAATAATAATAATAATAATAATAATAATAATAGTAATTATTATTATTATTATTATTATTATTATTATTATTATTATTGTTCAGTAGTTTTATTTTTATAACGTGCTTTCACTTCACTACCGAGCGCCGCTCTGTGCGCCTTGGGTATGTGCTGTGGTTTGCTGTGGTGCTCTTATGTTTACTGTTTTGAAAGTGTTTTGCGTAGAATGTGTGCAGTACCCAGTAGTGCAATTTTCTGTATGTTATATATATTTGTAAGTCCTGGTGTTTTTGTTATGTATTTGTCTGAATATTTTTTTATTATACCTAAGGCACCTACTATGATAGGAATTGTTTCTGTTTTTAGATTCCACATTCGAGTTATCTCTATTTCCAGGTCTTTGTATTTTGAAAGTTTTTCCATTTCTTTTAGAGAAACGTTGTCATCTGCTGGTATTGATACATCAATTAGAAAGCATTTTTTTCTTCATGATCTTTGACAACTATATCTGGTTTATTTGCCTTAATTTCTCTATCTGTGTGTATTGGCATATCGCAGAGTATGGTTGCTTTCTCGTTTTCTGTGACTTTTTCTGGCGTGTGTTTATACCATCTTTTTTCTGTTGTTATTCCATAGTGTTGGCATAGCTTCCAGTGTATATAGGTCCCAGCTCTGTCGTGTCTGTGAATATATTCCTTCTTAGCCAGGACTGGGCAGCCAGAGATAATATGATTTATTGTTTCTTGTCCATCTCCACATATTCTACAGTTACTTGTTATATTTCTTTTCATTATGTGTTTTTGGTAATTTCTGGTGGGGAGGCTCTGGTCTTGTGCAGCAATTAAAAATCCTTCAGTCTCTGCTTTGAATCCTGAGCTTCTCAGCCATTGCTGGGATTTTTCTCTGTCTATTTCTTTCGCATTTAGTTTAGCCCAGTATTTACCATGTAGGGGCTTTTCTTGCCATCGCTTTATCATGGTCCGTTGCTGTTCTAGTTTTAGTTTGGATTTCATTTGTTTTATAGCTTTTGTTGTTTCTTCTTCTTCTTCTTCTTCTTCTTCTTCTTCTTCTTCTTCTTCTTCTTCTTCTTCTTCTTCTTCTTCTTCTTCTTCTTCTTCTTCTTCTTCTTCTTCTTCTTCTTCTTCTTCTTCTTCTTCGTATTTGTTAGGTAGATTGATTTCTTGTTTGTATTTGTCAGCTTCCTTAAATACTGAAAACAGTTTTTTGTTTTGCTCGTGTTTTGTGGCTATTTGTATTAGTTTCCCTTGCTTCTGGAGTAGGTATTTTTGCAGTCCTATGGTGGTTATTTTATAATAGCTTTCTAGCTGTATAAGACCCCTGCCACCTTCTGTGCGTTGTATATATAGCCTTTCTCTGTCAGATTTTGGGTGGTGCATCCTATATCCTGTCATTATTTTTCTTGTTTTCCTGTCTATTTTACATAGTTCGTTTAGTGTCCAGTTAAGGATGTTGTAGCTGTAGCTTATAACTGGGACAGCTAAAGTGTTGATACCCATTATCTTGTTTTTAGCATTGAGCTCTGTTTTTAGTATTGATCTAACTCGTCTATAGTGCTCTTTCTTTATTTTTTTTTCATTTGTATATAATATATCCTATCTAGTTCATTGACTCCTAAATACTTATATGGTTGGCCTTCGTCTAGTTCTCTTATTTCATTGGCTTTATCTAGTGTTATATTGCTACTTTTAACTAATTTTCCTCTTTTCAGGGTTGCTTTGGCACATTTTTCTAATCCGAATTTCATATCCATTTCCTTGGTAAAGCTGTGTACTGTCTGTAGTAGTGTTTCTAGCTCTCTGTCGTTTTTTGCATATAATTTTAGGTCATCCATATATAGAAGGTGGCTGACTGTTTTTCCGTAGCATTTGTAACCGCATCCAGTTCTATTTAGCAATTCTGTTAAAGGTGTGAGTGCCAGGCAGAAGAGGAGTGGAGAGAGCGTGTCTTCCTGGAATATTCCTCTTCTAATGGGGATGGCTTTCGTTTTCACAAGTCCCTCTTTTGTTTGGAGCTGTAGCACCGTCTGCCATTTGTTCATTGAGTGCTCTATGTATTTTATGATAATTGGTGCCACCTTGTTTATGGCTAGTGTTTCCAGAATTCACGTGTGGGGAACACTGTCGAAAGCCTTTTGGTAGTCCACCCAGGCCATACTGAGGCCTTTCTTCTTTCTGCGGCTGTCTTCAGTTATGGCTTTATTGATCAATAATTGATCTTTACAGCCGTATGAGCCCTTGCTGCATTCCTTCTGCTCTTCTGGAAACAGGTTGTTATTTTCCAGGTGCTTACTTAATCTCTGCGATATTATTGCAGTAAAGGCTTTGTAGATCGTAGTGAGACAGGTTATAGGTCTATAGTTTTGTGGTTTCTCCGTTTCCGTGGATTTGGGGATTAAGATGGTTTTCCCTTTTGTGAGCCATTCAGGCATTGTCTCTGGATCTGCTAGTATGTTGTTAAAGTTTTCTGCCAGCTTTTTATGCATTCCTGTTATTATTATTATTATTATTATTATTATTATTATTATTATTATTATTATTATTATTATTATTGTTATTATTATTATTATTAGAAGGCGCTGAGTTGGCAGAATCCTTAGCGCGTTGGACGAAATGTTTAGCGGCATTTTCTCGTCGCTACATTCTGAATTCAAATTCTGCCGAGGTCGACATCCCTTGGGAGTCGATAAATTAAGTACCAGTGACGGTTTGCGGTCGATATAATCGACATACTCCCAACCAAAAGTTTTGCCCTTGTGGAAAAATTTGAAACCATTATTATTATCATAATGTGGCGATCTGGCACAATCGTTAGCAGGCCTGCCGAAATGCTTCTAGGTATGTCGCCGAATTCTGATTTCAAATTCCACAGAGGTAGACTTCACCTTTCATCTTTTCGGGGTCAATAAATTAAGTGCCAGTGAAACACTGGGTTCGATGTAATCGACTAATCTCCTCCCCACAAATTTCAGGCCTTATACCTTTGGTAAAACGGATTATTATTGTATTTTACTTCTCAACAAGCTCTATATTTTTCTCACACATTCACTCCATATATCACTCCATATATATGATTTCTCTAGTTGTGTGTTTCATCGCTTGATCTTGAACTGCTACCATTAATATTGCCCTTTTTTAAACATGCCCAGGATTTTGTTCCACATACGTCTTCAATAGTACACCAAAATTGGCCATGCAAAAGTTACTTTTCAATGTCTGACGTTCTCACTTTGTATTTCATTCTTGTCCTTTTTCTCGAATTACTAGCTGTGTTTATTCACAGTCTTTAGCAGCTTGTTTCTTTACTGTTCGGTAAATATTCTACTAGGATTTTCTTTCTATCTGTACAAATTCTTGTACAGATATTGAGCTTCTTCCAGCCTGGTCTCTACTCAAATACAAGCCTATGGATAAATTTCAGAAACCCCTGGACTGGCAGTGCTACCGTGTTGTTTTGTCTGTTCGAGATAAACACTACAGGCACGGAAGTGTGGTCAGTCGGACCTGCCCAAGATGTGTGCAGAGCGACGAAACAGTTCTGTACGCACTCGTCCATTGCCCGACCATATCCGATATATGGAGTTATGTCGAATACCTGCTGTCACGTAAAGGACGTGTTCGCTTGTCGGCTGATTCCATCATGAGCAATGCACCACCGCCTTACTTTGGTCGGCAAGGGGATGCAATTTTCATCTGTCTCGTAGCTGTAGTGAAAGAGGTTGTGTGGTAGTCTAGACGGAAAGGGCTGAAGACAGATACTTCCCTCTTTAGCCCACCGCCAATCAACATTTTCAGATAGCATCTGGCAGAAGAGTGAAAGTTGAGAAAGAAGTCCTTACTTCTAGCAAATTTGTGGAAAGGTGGGTGAAGGGTGGGTGATGCCTCAGAGAGAGAGAGTGAGAGAGAGAGAGAGAGAGAGAGAGAAAGAGAGAGAGAGAGAGAGAGGGGGGGGCTCTTGCCCAAGTGATCGGGGCGCTTGTGGATTTTTCGTGGGGGCTCCTTGAGTAGCTCTGAGTTGCTTGCCTCTTCTAGGATTTTTCATTTTTATATTTTTCATTGTTATCCACTTATTAGACGACACCTTATGTAACCCCACTTTGTTCTTCATGTTTTGTAATGTCCAACCTTATTATTGTCGGCCCTTGTGGCTAGTAAAGAAAGAATTATTATCATTCTTATCGTTATTATCATTAATATCAGTAGCCGTGATTTCGGCAAGCCACGTTTAACCTCGCTCCGTGAAATTTGCGAAAAATATCACTCAAAACGTTTGTATCTAATTTTGAAATTTATACCATAGTCGAAATAAGTTAATTACTATTGATTGGTGTTGTTCCTGTGTTGTCTCCCACGACTGGGGGGACATCTCAATTTAATTTTGCTTTTATCATGCATATTTCCTTTTTCCAGCTATGGAGAAAACTTTTTCTCTACGCGGTGATGCACGTATGTGAAAGAGGGAGAGAGACTAAGGGACGCTACTAGATCATAATTTAAGAGGAAGTGAGCGCGACGAACTATGTCGTTTCTTTAAGAAAAATACAAGCAATGAACCTATTTTTAAGACGAGTAACGCTGAAATTCTTGACAAACCGGAATATTTCAAGAAAGAGCTCTTGAAAGACAATTCTGTCAACAGCAGCAAAAACAACAACAACAACAGCAACAGCTTTAACAACAGCTACAGCACCAAAATAACAGTTTGAAGTAGAACAGACAAGGAAAAGTGCGGAACCCAACAACACCAATGATAAAAGCGTGAACAAACAGAAGTCATTTGTGTATGATTTGACAAATAGCAATATCAACATAACGGAGACAATGTTCGACACAAATATATGCGACAACAACAATAGTAGCTGTAGCAGCAGCAGCAGCAGCAGCAACAGCAGCAGCAGCAGCAACAGCAGCAGCAGCAGCAGCAGCAGCAGCAGCAACAACAACAACAATAACAACAACAAACACAATAACAACAACTGGTACAAATGTAGCAACGACGAAAGAAGAGACAAAAATCTCAATACAACGGTAGTTAAAATCATGAGCCTGCCTTTCGCTAGTGCCACCAGGTCCTTTTTTCAAAGTATAAACTTCTCTGAGGAAGAAATCAAAAAGGCCAGACAGTCGGTCGATTGAGAATCGCTAGCTATCGAACTTCACAGCACAGTGACGTATCGTGCAATTGGATTAATGGCGAGAAGTGTGGAAAGAGCCACCGAGGCTCAAATTCGGTAGGCATTAAGTTCCGTTTGGAACCTGGAAGTATGTATACAAAGAGGAAGTATTTGTGAAACAGTGGTTGTGAGTGAGATTTCAGCCAGACGAGAAAGCAAAATCTCACTCGCTAAAACCCTTGAGGAGATTATATTTATTGTTAGTTCCTTACTACTGCCTACTGAGAAATCGGTGACTTCCGACGGAACTTGGTAATATGTTTGTGGAAACACCCCAATGAGATCGTAGGTACGGACAAACCACCTATTCACAAAAAACCGAGTAAATTTTCCTTCTCAATTTTATTTTTATTCTAACACTTTGGCCTTGCTCAGAATAATCAGTCTGAATGCAAATGACATTAGATGACGTTGAAATTCAGGCTCACCTGCTAAATGACAACTGGTCACTAAACGTTGATGTGACGGCCATCGGTGAGGACAGAACGTCTGAACCGCAAGACTTGGAACCCATTTTCAGAGTCTATGAGATGTATGCATCTCCATGTCGTCTGGAAGCAGCAGATGGAGTCGCCGGGTTGTTCCTGAAAATCATGGAGCTGATGATATGGAACATCTTCCAGGATCCTGGAGGTAAGTTGGCGGTACGGGACGTGAACAGCAGCAGACAACATGCTTCCAGGCCAAATTACTTCAGGCGTCTGGAATCATTTGTTGGAATATACTGAGCATTAGTTTTAGGGTCATCTAGATTGGGTATTCTGTAGGGAAGCAGATAAGGATAGCACAGGGTGTCCAAAATTTAAAATAGTTGACATCACAAACAATAAATTTGCGATTTGTATAGTCTACTTAGACTCCGTAGACAGGAACCCGTTTACTGAGGCTCAACCCGTCTTTCACAGCACGCAAAGCAGTCAGAGACTAGATTAGTGAGTTAGTTAAGCGGATAATAAAAATAGAATCTATAAGTTTGAGCAAAGGACTAGCAGTAGAAAGAAATAGAGTAAAAGCAGCTCTAGTCAAGAAGGGTGCTCTGTATTTTCTTCAGATGTCACTTCATCAAACATCTTTTCGTCCACATCTTTTAGTCTGACGTCTTTTTGCCCTATGAGTTTTTGTCCAACTATTTTGTATCCAATCTTAAATAAACTCTTTCGAAAACAAGGTCAAACATCTCTAATGATATATTTACAGAACTATAACGAACCTCGTTATAGGATCGTTATTATCGTTCTTTTTCCTTCTCTATTAACAGTTTTACTTTCTCTTTTTCCTTCTCTCTCTTAAGTATGATGCTCTGTATAGAGAGTGCTGCAAATCTGGTGGGCACATTTTAAATTTACCCATCCCAAAATGACAAAGTTCATAGTCTCGACCAAAATCCAAAGAAAAGTAGTTGACAGTTATTACATCTACGATTTTCATTGGAGTAATACAAAACTAGGTAAAAAAATACTGGAGATGTGAGAAAAGAAGGCTGTGCGAATTCCCATTGTAACGGAAACCAATGAGCTGAAAATTATTTATTTTTCTAGTGAGCACCTTCATCCAGCTGATGTACATTCGTTAAATGTTAGAAAAGCAGTTGCAGAAATAAAGCATGAAGTGGTAGAAAACATAGCTGCAAGTTCGCGTAGTATAATAGTGGCTAAGTTTACGTAGCTAACAGAAAATACTTGCTCTGAATTTCCTCGTTTGTCTCTACTTTCAAGGACTATTCAAAGCTTCCGACAAAAATTTTCTAGATTTCTCGCTAATCCAGGGCTAGAAATGGTTTTGAAATACCTGAAGAATATCGTAAACTTTATAATGGCTAACAGTTCCTGAGATACGATTCGGGAATCGAGGATAAACAGCGCATACTAGTATTTACATCAGGAAGTGCTCTTTAGGATATAGCATCATATCTACATTGGGCATGTGCTGGAACGTTCAAAATTGTGCCAGAACAGTCGTTTCAACTGTTTACCGTTCATGTACAAGTTAAACGTAGCAGTCTTCCATAGGTTTTGCATTACTGCCGAATAAAGCAAAGCAGACATAGGGATTATTTTTCGAGCAATTGAAAATTATGGAACCTAATGCATATTTATTTGATCTCATGGCAGATTTTGAAGTTGCAGTTCATAAGGCATTTATTTGATCATTCCCTAATTCATCTATCATGGCATGTTTGTTTCATTTGAGCCAAAAAGTATTTCGAAAAATTACAGATTTAGAAAAATACGATAACGACTTTGAATTCTCTCTTAAAATTCGATGGTTTTCAGCATTAGCCTTCCTACCCGCTGAAGATGTCGATGAGGCCTATGAAGAATGAATAGACGATGCAGAAATACCTGCTGAATTCATCGGTTGCTTCGACTTGACATACATAGGCGTTGTGAGAGGGTGTGGTGGTAGACGAAAGAGAAAACGACCTACATTCCCGATAGCTGTATAGAATGTTAACCAGCATATTCTTCAAGATCTTCACAGAACAAATGTTACTGCAGGGGGCGGGGGTCATTCTGCGATAAATCGTTCGTCGGGTGGAGCACATTTGAATATTTGGAGATTTATAAACATTTTGAAGGAAGAGGAGGGGTTCGTTCAAGGTAAAATGACTCAAATACTTCGAGGATGTCCGTGAAATTCATGTCCAACGTATCAAAGAATAACTGAACACCTCAAAAGATTGTCCATTGAATATGGGTCAACAAGAGAAAATGATTTTTTGAAGATTGTGCCATATTGTTTGTATAAATCTTAAGTAATCATAATTCATTAGTTATATCTTATTACTGTTTAAAAATGACTTTGTTTTAAATACATTTTCCGACAGTACTTTACTTGAATCCTATGAATAAAATTCTCAATAATTATTTGATTTTCATGTTCACCTTGTTTTCTAAAGAGTTTATTCAAAATTGGACAAAATGTTGTTGGACAAAAAAGTCATCGGACAAAAAGACGTGGATGAATCGATATTGAACAAAGTGACATCGGACGAAAAGGTGGGGGTCACAGTCAAGAAATCAGATGAGGTGTTGAGAAAAGGCATCGCGACCAATTCTTCTAGTCGAAACACGAAGGCTGCGTTATCTAACAAAGGCGCATGCTCGTGTACGTGAAAAGACAAAAGCTGATCAGTGGAACCGTATGGCACAGGCACCGCATCTTAGATACACAATTCAATTTTAAGGTAATACGACAGGTACACACATCTTAATCCCAAACAAATGTGTTCCGCTAGGCAACAGTACTTTGCTCTACTGTTCGAGAGCAGCGCTTGGTCGAATCACAGAACGGACTTCACTTCCTACTCCAACAGATTGTTGCAACTCTCGGAGACGGAGAACGACCAGAGTGAGATTTCCGAGCTGTTGTACCTTCGTAATCACCATTAGACTTATCCAACTTTCTCTGAATCCTTTGCACTGTTTTCAGATTGAGACCCAAACACTCTGAAATGTTCCTATTGGACGTTCCAGCGCGAAAGCCAAGCAGTACAGAATGTCGTTTCCAAATTTCTGTCCGAGTGAATTGCACCATGGTGTGGTTTTTCTCTTTTTCTCACAAACGGTGTCCAACTGACCCTACTATACTGTGTAGTCGACAAAATAAAAAGCAAAGAATTCGCCTGCGCAAAATTGAAAATACAGCAAGGTGATGATTTACCCATCGCATATATATATATATATATATATATATATATATATATATATATATATATATATATATATATGTACGTATATAAAGATGTATATATGTATATATGCATGTAGATATATATATATATATATATATATACATATATATATATATATATATATATATATATATATATATATATATATATATATATATATATATATATATATATATACATACATATATATATATATATATACATATATACACACATGTATATATATATATAGATGCATATATGTCTGTATATATACGTAGGTCGATTGAATGGATGTATATGTATGTATGCATATACGCACACATGCACACACGCGCACATACACACAGATTCACACACACACGCATATACATACGCGTATATATTTACACACACACACACACACACACACACACACACATATATATATATATATATATATATATATATATATATATATATATATATATATATATATATATATGTACATGTATATTCTTGGATTTGTCACGCTAATTAGAATATTTAGGTAGAGTTAACACTTGCCTCCCAATTAAACGTTTTTATTTCTATATATGTATTGAAATGAATTAATTGCATGGATCTGGTATTTCTGAGTTTACATTGTATGATAGACAGAAATTTATGTTATAATTAATTAATACTGTTATTTGATAATTGCCCGTTGTTATTGTAAGTAAGACAAAGGAAGTAATTAAATGAAAAGCTGTTTTCACGGTTGTTTGTCAGCATTACAATCCAACGTTGATTTCCTTTGTGGAACATGATATGTAACGCATGCTATACAGAACAAGTAAAAAAGGGTAACAGAAATGAGCTACTGAGATTTATATAGTTCCTGTGTAGGGGTCAATTACACCATCTTTTTATAATCTTTGTAAAAGATTATAGAACTTTTGATAATAAAGTTACAGCGAATTCATTCAAGTTGTATAGTAAATTGTATATGACCTGTATAGATTTAATCATAATTTAGTGTGGAGTACGACAATTTTATAGAAGATTTGTTACATATTGGATAATATTTGTGATGTTTTGGAAAATAATATCTTTGGATTTTGAAGAATAGCTTAGGTAGGTTTTTAACACCAAGGGAGAAGGTTGGGGCAAACCTAATTACTTCGTGCTTTGTAGATTCAGATTATTTAGACATATTATGTTGTGCATGTGTAAAGGATTTGCGTTTATTGTTGGGTCCTATTTCATTTGGTTTAATATGATTACCTAAAGGCTTAGTTTTCCTTATATTTTCCAGTGAGGCAACCATTTTAGTTGATTCAAAATTAGAATCAGAGTTGTCAGATAATTTTGTTTTAATTTTAGGATCTGGTATATAATAAACTTCGTTGCTAAAGCCGCTTAATTTTAAGGCTTAATTATAGATAGGTGTGTGCGCATTGAATATTTCGTAACTAGCCGAAAGATTGGAAATCCTTATCAATACAGT
>NC_142930.1:43431744-43446744 GCF_046866305.1 Octopus bimaculoides | reverse complement strand
CCCACCACATATATCAAAGAAGCCTTTTGCTAGCACTACCATTACTACATTGGTTGTTTTCATCACATATGAAAGATCCACAATTTTGGAAATTTTTTCAGAAAATTCGATACTCTAAGCTGAAGTAGTGTAATGTTATTTTGAAATCTCTGGAGTGGTAAATTTATAAATATCTTTATTTTCTTGTTTGGTGTGAGTTTATCGTAAATGCAAAATGTTCCGGGAAGACCTACTATGTTTTTACTCATCCATTGTTCGTATGTGTCAGCAAAGCATTCCGATATACTTCCTTTCTTTCGTCGCTTAATCTCTTGTTCCAGAGTTTTTAATCTGGTTTCTTTTATATTTTTGAATGCCTTCTAAGTTGAGTCCATTCCATTCTTTTAATACTAGATTTTGGTTGGGTATAATTATTTCGTAAATTAAGTTTCGGTTTTCGTGTTGTTGGCTGTCTACAATCGGGGAATCAATCTTATATAAATGCGTGTTTGCTGTTCCATTTCATGAATGACATTAGTAAGAATGTCGTACTTACTTATGATTGATAGATTTTGAGAAATCTCTTTGAATAGTTTTTCAGATTTTAGAGACTCAGCAACAAATTTCGATCGGCCATTAATGGCTGTTGCAACCGGTAGGATTGTAGCAAAATTAAAATCCAAATAAAATTTGCTTTCCAATGTTAGCCCATCCCCAGTATGCAAATCTGTTCTCGCTCTCAGGACAAATGCGAAGCCTACATTCAAGGATCACCATATAAAGCAAAACCTGTTTGAAGAAATTCTGTCCTGTGGAGATCAGGTTTTTTTGTCTCTCTCAAATTTTGATCATTAATAACACTAAAAGCACACTAAAAGTGATTTATAAAAACTTAGATCATTATAGGAGTTATCATAAACAAGAGAAAAGCCATTTTTTAAATCATTAAAAAAAATATTCTTCTACAACAAGGATTTTGATATTTGTAACACTTACATACATTAATATACATGTATGTTTGTGTGTATATACATACATATATATATATATATATGTGTGTGCGTGTGTATGTGTGTGTGTATGTGTATGTTTGTGTGTGTGTGTGTGTGTGCGTGTATGAATATTATCCGTAAGGCTTCAGCAAGTTGAATACCACTCGATCTGCGAAGCCGGTGAAGGTAAGGTTATAATGAAAGCCACAAGTATTGTGAAATACATTTATACAAGGTTTTCTGGTCGGAACACACTAGCACTGACCATTTCCCAGCCCACATCCAGACACCTACACATACACACACGCACACGTCAAGGTTCCCAGCCCTCTTCCACACGCATAACCATGCTCTCTTATACACACGCACGTGCACCTTCGTTCTGAGATCACCACTGCTTCATTATCTCCCCTCCTTCCTAGATCTCCCGAATGACCCTCTGTCCGGCAATCGCCATGGTAGATTGTTAGCCACTACACATTCTTTATTTTCTCTCCTCGTTTTTTCTGTGTTCATTTTTGTGGAAGAGCGTAGGCTCGAATCGTTATAGACTTTTTCACTTCCCGAGCGTTAAACTAATACATCTGTTTGTTTTCTACGCCACCTGCCTTCGTCTTTTTTTTTTTGTGAATTCTCCTTATACACACACACACACACACACACACACACACACACACACACACACACACGCGCACACACACAGACACACACAGAGACACACACACACACACACACACACACACACGCACACACACACATATATATATATGTATATATAGAAAGAGAGAGAGAGAGATAGATAGATAGATAGATAGATAGACAGGACAACAAAAGAAAAAGACCTCGATATTATGTAAATAGAGGAATTTATCTGTAAAAATATGTGACACTTATTCGGTAGCCATGATAAAACTGCGAGTTTCGGATGCCGGGGTGGGAACCCACGCCAACAACTCTTCAGTTATCCGGCCATTGAAAATTCCTAACTGAAGAGATGTTGGCAGGAGTTCCCACCCTGGCATCCAAAACTCGTAGTTTTATCATGGCTACCGAATAAGTGTCACATATTTTTACAGATATATATATATATATATATATATATATATATATATATATATATGAAGAGAGAGAAAGAAAGACGGGGACAGATATGTACATGTGTGTGTGTGTGTGTGTGTATGCATGTATATATGCGCTTTACTCAAATCAATTGTGCTATTACTCGTTTAATTTAACATGACACTTCTCTTCAGAATCATAGCGTCCTATAAAATGATGTATAATAAACCACGAGAACACCAAAGACCGATAACTCTTCACCTGTGCCTCTAGACACTGCAATGAAAAATTAAAATACTACCTTCATCAAAGTAATTGTTTGACTAGAAAAAGTTGGAGGTAAAAAATCGGGTTACGGTACTCAGAATTTATAAATTATTCGAAATAATCTTACTCATTTGATCTCAATTTCCGTGACGTAAATCATGTAGTCAGTCAGCACTCTGCAAATGAAAACTTACTGAAAATCATAGTGGCTTTGAAAGGTATCATATTTATGCTAAGTAGCAGGAAGTAGTCCAAAACGTGACTTTGATCTTACGAAACCACAATACGAGGCATAATTATACTCTCAGTTGAGAATCTAGCAGGATGTTATTGGATGGGTAGCGATATGCTCTCCATACACTAATTCACAAAATCTTTTCTTATCCGCCTGATTATATATTAATTAAAAAACTATCGCTTTTTCAACTTATTGTATATTCTTTAAATCTTTGAAAAAATCTCCCTGCCCTTTCGAATACCTTTCTTAGTAAATCTCTTAATTAACCTGCGAGCAACTCTAAGTAAGCACTATAGTATATAATATTTTCTCATAAGTTGAATATATGTCCGATATTTAGCTTCTATTTTCAGCAGATCAATTCAGATAACAGTAACGCAGATAGAAAAAAAAAAAAACAAAAACAAAAAAACGTTGACTATTAGTAATTACTAAGAAGTGTTGGTGATCGTACCGTTGGTTATTCTTCTCAAGCAATTACTTTCAGTTAAATTCTATTCTGATGGCCATTAACTGAATTAGCATAAAACTAAAAATACAAACGGATTCAGATACCATTTTCAATACATCAACAAGTAGCGAGCATTGAAATTTTATATTCTGTAGTAAATACAAGGTGGTATATAATATATATTGATTGTAAGAATAGACATTTATCTGAAAAGATATTCATTGTAAGATTGAACATTTATCTGCTTATGAACAATAGAGACGTAATATACAAAATGTATAAAACAGAAAATGTAAAGCAGTTTTTGTCTAGAAACCTAGTATTTACAAACAGAAACTGATATAACCAGGTAATTAGTAGAAAAAAAGGGGGACACGATCAGAGCAGTAGTAAAAAAAAAAAAACCTTCACTTAACAAAGAGCAGGAATTGACTAAGTTGATACAGGGCTCATAAGGTGCCGGTCGCTATTTGTCCTGAATTTCTCAGATCTGAGTTCGAATCCCATCGATGAGAACTTTGCATTTCATAATTTCAGGCCTGACAAAATAAAAAAGGAAAACAACACGGGGAAGTAGATTAGAGTAATTCTTAGAGCTGAGCAAGATGACTTGTGATGCCTGTTGTGTCTTAATGCGTTTGGAAACCAACGCCTTCAATGGTGCCAATGCTTCAAGGTATCAGTCCAATCTGACGATCTTTCATATGATTGGAGTGTTGTCATGGAGGCGAGTGGCTTGCATGCTTGTATACCTGTGTGTATTCCTCCAGAAACCTTGCTCCGAACTGTGCGTATATTTGCAGATGAATATTCAAATGTGACCAACATGAGCAATGGAGGTCTTTTCATGTATGTCTGTGTGTAGTTGTGTATATATATATATATATATATATATATATATATGATGTTATATTATATATATATATATATATATATATATATATATATATATATATATATATATATATATGCTTTGCCGTGAAGTAACAAGCTTGCTTCCCAATCCCATGGATCCCAGATTCATTCCCACTGCGGGGCACTTTGGGCAAATGTCTTCTGCTATATCGTCGGACCGACCAAAGCGTTGTGAGTGGATTACGTAGACGGATCTTGAAAGAAACCTGTCATATATATATATATATATATATTGTGTGTCTATCTTTGTTCCCACGCCATCACTTGACAACCGATGTTGGTGTCGTTACGTCTCCGTAACATAGTGGTTCGGCAAATGAAACTGATAGAATAAGGACTAGGCTTACAAAGAATAAGTTCCGGCGTCGATTCGTTCGACTAAAGGTGGTGCTCCAGCATTGCCGCAGTCAAATGATCGAAAAAAAGTAAAAGAATAAAAGAATATATATATATATTTATATATATATATATATATATAGATATGTGTGTGTGTTTTTCTATGGGTGCATGTGTGTGCATGTGTTTGTTTGTTTATGTATGTGTGTTTCGCATCGTGTGATTTGTAAACGATAACACCAAATTCTCTATGAAATGCAAACTGTTACACAAGTTTCAATCCAATATTATGTCAAAAGTTGACATGCACATCAACATATCGTATAACATAGCCAAGGGTGAGGCACAAAGTACGCTGTTAGCTGTTGATTACATGAGAAAGAGATAAGAGCAAGATCCGACCCAATGAGAATATAACACTAAATACAGAACATTACAACCGTTGAAACAAATGAAAGAGAAGTTGCTTCAAATGAATGCAGAAAGGAATGCCAGTGGATCCTATATTGGGGGACTTTGGTTTCCAATCTCACAAACATGCTAAGTTTTATAAAAGGAAACATTTCTTAGACATTTTGTGAAAAACAGGGCACTAACCTCTGTGATAAAAGTAAAGGAAGTGTTATTATACAAGGATCAAAAATTAAAGGTAGGGTAAGCCATCACGTGTCGGCAATGCATGTATAATATTCTCCTGGAAATACCTATCAGGTCTCATAGCAGTTGAAATGTATTGCTTTCTGAAGACGGGAAAAATATTATCAGAGGAGCAAATGGGAACAGATATGTGTCAAGGGGACAGTGAAATGTTGCGTAATGTCACAAGTAACCTGCGAATAAAAAGGAAGAACGATAAAGAAAGATTAAATCGGTTGGTTTAAAGATACCACAATATGGATTCTATTAGACTCTTCAAAGAGAATACGAAATAAAAAATATCTAGTGGTTTAGTTTCGCACGATAATCTAAGGAGAGGACATTCAGTTTGGAAAGTATAAAAATTCTTTGGAAGGTGTTTGAAAGAAAACTATATGAAAGTAATATCAATCACATGGGATATCAATCACCAATCTATGTCAATTATATCGAATGTTGCTTCTTTTCTGTGTAGAGGTGCAGTGTTGATGAATTCAGCAGAATTCATTATCTCACTGCGCATATATCATTGTGGGAAATTGAAAACGCTTTTGGAATTATTTATTTAGTATTTCACTTATCCATCTCAGATTTGCACTCAGTGATCTATTTTCTTCGAAAAGCATTTCTCTCTTTTAAATCATTAAAGAGTTGCAAGACAGGAATACTATTTGAAGAATTTATAGAAGCCCTTAGAGTTTGTCTTTATATTGCCCTGATTTTCCTTCCTCCCCACTTTCATTTTGTGAAGGATTCTGAGCATTTGTTTTTATTTCGGTGTCTTAAGTTAGTGCTTTTTAAAAAGAATTGTGTCTCCATTGTCCCTAATCTATTTGAGATTATTATTCTGAATGTCACAAGGATGTTCCTTTTTCAAAGAATAATGCTTTCATTTATATTGACTATTCTCTTTAGGAAAAAAAATCAATGCATTCTGATCGTGTCTTTGACGTAAACCCCATACGTTTCGTGTTATTGTCTTGCAAAAAGCGACTTTCGGGCCAATCTTTGTTTCAGTATTCATTTCCTCAGTTTGTAGAAGCTCCGGCCAAATATGTGTCGGATGAATCATATGTGTTATAGTATACATCTTCGATTTACTTTGTACAATACATTATTATAAAATGGTTTGAATAAGTTGCTGTCGTTACTGATGAGTTCTATTTCACCAGGAAAGCAGACGTCCAAGATGTTGCTCCTGGTCAGATACGCTGTTCCTTGAGCAAAGTTTGTATGAGATCGAAGAAACAATTTCCTTCATTTTTTTTCTTTCATTGGTGTCATTTTCCGTTCCTGAGAATATATTGCCTTCTGTTAATTTGAAGTGCATTATATGCTGAACTATTTCGTTAGTAATTCTTTTATTATTCCAAGGTTTTCTTTAAATTTATTATCTTTATGTTAAATGCAAGTCGATGATATGATGTATATATTATTATATCAAGTTGCTTTGTAAGTAATATTAGTGTCAGGGTTTGAACGCGAGCAGGGTTAAAGGTGTAAAATCGTTGTGGATGTACATGACAACTCCAGCGGGATTTTTTTCATTTTGGTACGAAACAAAGCATTGTTTGGTATGTAAATCTCTTTAATGGTTACATCTCTAGATAGAATCGTTTTTGTGATGTATACTGCTTGATTGCATGCAGAACAGTAATATAAAATTACACATTTAATTTGGATATAAGTTCAATTCAATATTAAATTGAAAATCACCACTATAATTTGTGATATTGCACAGTATCCTAGAATATATAGTTCACGCATATTTATAAATCTCTATAAGAAATATTTTACCGAAAATTCGTGGATGTTCTGTGTGATGTATTTTTTTTTAATATATATTTAAAAGTTTCATACTTGATACTTGTATCTACACGTGCATACAATACACGGTTCTGTAAACACAAACACACACGCACGCTAATACACACGTGCGTATAAAAATACGCACATATACACACGCACATGCACACACACGTACACACATACCCACATGCACACACACACACACATACACACACACACACACACATTCTATATATTACAATTCCGCTATGTCATAGCAGGAATAATGAACGTTGTTAGATAACAATATGCTGATAATTACTTATAATGTACAGTATAACGAAGCTCCATGGTGAGGTCATGTGAATTTAGTGGTGTCATCAGTACCTGAATGCTAAATGAACCAGAAGCTAAGTACCGAGTGCAATAGTCAATGATAAAGAATGAGAAAAAAGAAAATGCATTACGTAATTACATTTATTAACTTACAGCTGTTTCGGATGAAAGTAATTCGGCACCAAGATTTAAGTTTCAGTGTGACGTCTTGCGGCATTGCTAGGTACTTAACACTACCGAGCGCAGCTCTGTGTGCCTTGGGTATGTGCTGTGATTTGCTGTGATGCTCTTATGGTTACTGTATTGAAAGTGTTTTGCGTAGGATGTGTGCAGTGCGCAGTAGTGTAATTTTCTGTATGTTATATATATTTGTAAGTCCTGGTGTTTTTGTTATGTATTTGTCTGAATATTTTTTCATTAAACCTAAGCCACCTACTATGATAGGAATTGTTTCTGTTTTTAGATTCCACATTCGAATAACCTCTATTTCCAAGTCTTTGTATTTTGAAAGTTTTTCCATTTCTTTTAGGGAAACGTTATTATTATTATTATTATTATTATTATTATTATTATTATTATTATTATTATTAATATTATTATTATTACTACTAGTATTGTTATTATTATTATTAATATATGTTTAACTTCTGTTTTGCATTTGTACGAGTTGGCTCCAAGTCTCACCCAGAGAAATAGAAAAGAAAAATTCATTTCACATGATGTTGGTACACACTTGACTCGTGATAAAATTACTCTGTGCGACTGCTGACGAACATTCTACATATTCTCTTCGATGACTATATTGCAGAAAACAATGTCGCATACAAAATTGTATTAATCCATGAAGCTTCAAGAAAACTGACAAAAACATGCTTTTAAGAACAACCATCGAAACCAATAGACGGAACTTATAACTGGACATACGACTTTCGGCTCAATATTATTATGCGTGGAAATCATGGACACTTAATACAAGGGAAATCAAACGGCTGGAACATTTCATTCAACGAAATCACGGAGTCATGTTAAACATCAAAATAGGTGAGAACTATATAATGGTGCCATAAAAAAAGCTAAAATTTCAATTATAGAATCGACCATGATGGAGTTTCAGCTACAAAAGTTGGGACAAGGGATGAAAACGAAACGAGAGAGAATGTTTCGTCATTTACATTTCTATTTGATCCTTATCAAGGAAAGGCACGAGAATGTCTTTCTCGCAGTTAAAATTATCAATTGAAATTAACGTTCACAATTTCAATAATAGAGACAAAATCATCGTAAGCTGAAGCCCTTATCGCCCCAGCTCGTGTCACTACAATACATCCGTCAAGAATGAAAAAAACAAACCCAGATATATATATATATATATATATATATATATATATATATAATAACCGATGTTATCTTTCATTAATGCAGTCAACTTATAAATGGAATTGAAATACTTATTTTGGTTGAGAAATGAAACAATTGTAGATCAATGTGTTTTCAAATGCGATAATGATAATAGTAATAATAAAAATAATAATAAAAATAATAATAATAATAACAACAACAACAACAACAACAACAATAATAATAATAATAATAATAATAATAATAATAATAATAATTACAATTACACACAGAGACACATACATATATATACCTACACATACAAATATACATATATAATCTATATATATATATATATATATATATATATAAATATAATTAAGGGATCAGCAAAATATTTGCTTCACCATATACCGAAGTTCAGAAAATAGCAGCTAAAAAAGCTGAGAATCTCACAGATAGCATCACTTGTAACTCACAAAGGCAAAAACAAGAAGAAAAAACAATGAAAAACTAACCAATTCAGATGATTAACAGAAGACGCGTTTCAGGATTATGATTAATAATTAACAATTAATAATCAATTTCCTTCATCAGTACTGTATTCCAGTAGTAAATTTGACTATGCTAGCAAACCCTGCAAGCATGGACGGGTAGTTCCACACCGACACAGATCAGAAAGCCTAACCGAATCCACCTCGGTCAGCCAGTCTAACCGTCCCTTCCTCAAGAAATTACCATGTGCGCGACAAGTGATATTGCAGATAAATCTGCGTATACTAATCTGGAGTGAATAATTATTACAAATTAAAAGGGTAAAGGATTATCCATTTATTAATTAATAAATCAATTAATAATTAATAATTTTTTTACCAAGCCCATCGGTATGAAAGCATCATTATTGGTGGAGAACTTATTCAGAAGTTCATATATTTATAAATATAATTAAGGGATCAGCAAAATATTTGCTTCACCATATACCGAAGTTCAGAAAATAGCAGCTAAAAAAGCTGAGAATCTCACAGATAGCATCACTTGTAACTCAATCATATTGTATTATATAATATTATATATATATATATATATATATATATATATATATATATATATATATATATATATATATATATATATATATATATATATACATATATATATTGTATATTATATTATATCATATTACATCATAGTATAGCGCCAAGTGGATAACGCGATGATTAAAAGCACAGAGAGCACTTGGCAAAAAACCTATTGTATTGAAAGGGTCAAAGACTGGTCATTGAACTTGCAAATTCTCTTGAGAACATGGAAGGTTTGCTAACCTTTTTCCTACTGGATACCTATCAGTCCAAAGTTTGTTTCTGCATACTCTTCTCCCTGTTATTATTCAGTCTTACCTACTTTGATTCCCAGCGTTAGACCATATTATTCCATATCCCAGGGAGTTGCTAAAAATATATTTCGTAGACTACAAATACGCACAAACACTAACACATACACACAGCTCACCAAACATACATACACACATAAATTTATACTGAAACAAAATTTATTCGATTACGTTATACTAATTTTCTATTCATGTTCCAGGTTTGCCTTAGCTCATAGACACCGAATGATTACAGTTTGCTATACATTATAATCAGTTTGTTATACATTACAATCAAGTCTTTCGTTAGTTGCTGAAAGGGTATTTGTTAAAGTGCATGAAATACTCAAGGGAAATGATTACAGTATGGTGGCTATCATGTAAAAACGACGTTTGTATGTGCCATTTCAATAACCAAGACTGTAGAGTTGAACTGTATTCTATAATATGATCGCCCGGCATGCAATAGATTCCTTGTTCGATTCAAAATTGGGGAATTTGTTTCTTACCTCTTTTAAATCGCATTTGTGGATACCATCTCTCTCTCTCTCTCTCTCTCTCTCTCTCTCTCTCTCTCTCTCTCTCTCTCTCTCTCTCTCTCTCTTCTTTCTTTCTCTCCACACACGCACACAGAAACACGCACACATATCGAGGGTGCGCTGAAAAGTTCCTGGCTTCAATGGTATCGCAAAGGCCTGATTGCATGCCCAAACTTCCAAGTTCTTTTACAGGGATTAGACAGACTGAAGTACCGTAGAAATAAGTGTGTGCATCTAAGAGGGGAATATGTTGAATAGAATCATGACTAATTGATCCTCCTGTATTTCCTTTCACCTGAAGCCAAGAACTTTTCAACACACCCTCATGTGTATATATAAGATGATAATATGAAAAGCAACGCCAAAATAGCTTTCTTTATTATGTGATTTAGGTCGTTCAATTAGGAGATGTCACCTTGAATGTGGTTAGTCTTCAGATTCTTACTCGGTCTATTCTTCTAATGATTTCTAAACCTTGTGAAATGTGTCTCACTGTACACCTCTCCGCTGAAAGTGCAGCTGCGTTCCAGAAAACGAAGGAGAATAATGTTTTTGTCATCCTCGAAATGAGTTATGATAACTTTCTGTCTCTGGAAGTTCTTACACCTTGCTGAAATATGTCACAGCATATCATGTTATTTGCCTTCGTTTCGGGAGTATAAAGATATACCTAATTTTCGTCTTCTCTCACTACATAAGAAAGAGTCTATTTACTTCAGTACAAATCACAGCAGAATTCGTGCATTCTCCCTCCTTCGAATCGGGTGACGGCTTCCGAAGAAGGCTCCTTGCACACATTCCGTAGCTAAAAGCTATCACTATCTTATGTAATGCAATAATAGTAGACGTGTGGTTGTGTTGTTAACAAACGGACAGTGGCTTATCAATCCAGCGGTTAACGATTCAGGTCAATTTGCCCTGCTACTACGTATTTTTCTTTAATCCTTCTTTCATCTTCTATAAGGATTCTCATCCATTGCTCTTGCGTATTGGTTTCATCTACGTAAAAAGAAAACAAAAAAAACCTGCAGCCTTTTGTGGATATCTGACAGTTTGTACTTTTCCTACACCAACGACACAACTCCATGATAGTTCGTTGCCTTTGCTTAGAATATATTTTTGTCTGAAATAAAGAAAAGCGTGAAGAAAATTACCAGAGTTGAAGAACTATTTTATCAATATGTGCAACTTAAAGGACCAATGTCAACTAATAAAAAAAAGTTATACCTCCCCCCGTTTCATTTGTCTGGTAACAATTTTTGCACAAACATATACACTCGGAACAGAGACATACACACAGACATATATATATAAACAATCATGCAGACACACACGCGCACACACACACACACGCACACACACACACACACACACACACACACACACACACACACACACACACACACACACACACACACACACAAACACATAGACATATGATTGTAAGAGCGTGGTTCTGATTCCTGTACCGGACGATGTATTGTGGTCTTGGGCAAAGTACTTCATTTCACGCCACGTCAGTTCACCCAGCAGCCTCCCACCCACCAAAAAATTAGTAACCCTACGACAGGCTTGCGTTCCGCCCAGGGGGTGGGATATGCACACCAAAAAGTCCTGGAAACCGGACTTATGAGCCTATAAGCTCTGGAAGGACTTACGATCCTGCGTTTTATATGTATATACAGGGTGTTCGCTAGAAATGCGGAAAATTTAAAGGCAAAAGTAACTAGCATTAATGAGATCATCAATAAACTGTGTAATAGGTGCTTTCTGATTCGTTGTTTCTCTTATCGAATGAGTGCGTAATCATAACAAGTAGGATGGTTTGAAGATGTTCTAGAACGTAAATGGATCGTTTGTTCAGATAAACGCATACATTCCCCCCAAAACGATATAGTATAGACGCAACAGTCTGGTTAGTTGAAATCAGAGGTAACGCAGGAAGAGTAGGCAGTAAGCGGTAGGTATCTCTGCTCGACGATTCTGGAATAGCTTTACTTCAGCCTATTTCTGAATCTCAGACTTATTTCCTATCCACTTCGATGTCTTGTTAGAATACAACTCAAATATCAAACTGAACTATTATTTCAGAAAGTTAGAACGCTGACTAGCTTGGACTTACATCGATGGGTACCTCGAAAATGAACCCCTCACTGCAAGACTAAGTCTTAACTGGTGCATTGTTTTTGATTTTTTAATTTCATCTGCAGACAGGGTTTGTGCCTATGGAAGTAGAAAATCTTATAATATCAGCGACATTAATAATGTTAACATTCCTTTTCAACAGTTGCAAGATCACCAATATCTCAATAATAAGAACTGGATCTGAATTCCACAAGTCTAACGTAGTGGAATGGGTGGTCTGTAGTGTTTTTACGCGGAGTCTGGACTCGGATACTACGTCAAGATTAGCGATAGGAGAGAAGATCAGATTAATGGGAATAAGATAGAATAGTATCAGCTATCTCCAAAGAAGTATGGCCATTGTACTACGGCAGAGAAAGCAGACAGAAGGCAGAGCAGATTTGTGGATAATAAGTGTGTGTGTGAGAAATTTCATGTCAATCGGTCGGGCTATGTGCTCTCGGATATATGTGTGTGCAACCGTAGCACCATACCTGATACCTGATGTGGTTAATTGCAATTCATTCAGAGCATCACCTAGTCTAGCAGATTGTTAGTTCTAATTACAGAATGAGCCAGTTTTTGAAATGCAGTGTTTGTTTTGTTGAGAATGTGTGATCAAAAGGGAGGCCATCAATAATAATGAAATCCTACGTTTATAGTAACCTTGCGGGTATTATTTGCATGATATTTGATTTCTTAATCATTATTAGCCATTACTAAATCTGATGGCAGTATCATTTATACCATCCATTTATTATACCATACAAAATATTTGATTGTTTTGTATGTAATCAAATACCTAAAGCAGCTAAATACATTATGAAAGTGGTTGCAGCTGAGAAAATAAACTATATTTTAAATGTTATTGATATATTTCTTACAAACGTCTTACTTCCTCCTTCATACCTTCGGTTATGTTAATCAACATCCACAAATTTCTTAGTAATATTGTTGTCACTCATAAATTGGCGATCTGGCAGAATCGTTAAATTATCGGAAAAATGATTTGTGATGTCTGCTTTTTATAATTTGTGTTCAAATCTCGTCGAGGTGCAGTGTACTTTTGCCCAACGGGATATTTAAAATGTGGTTCCATTTATCAACTACGACATCCCGTCAAGAATTTTAGTCTTATGAGTAAATCAGAAAGGAATATTAATATCACATATGTGTGACAATCATTAGTGCTGCTCATATAAATCCTTAGTTTTATTGAACTCACATCGAGATAGCCTTAGTTTTTCAATAGAGCACTACGGTTGATTGAATTTGCTGTCTCTTCAATCGCCCCCGCTCCAAAAGTATACCAGTGATAGAAAATATTATGAATGCTGCTACCTTTCACAAGAGGAAAACAAAATGCATTAAACATATAAAAACATATTTTAGTTACATCTACATATTTATTTTATTAATAAATTTTGAGAGGTGGTTCATAAAGTTAATGTATGTTATTGGTTGACCTTAATTCATTTTGCGCACTGTATTCTTAAGGAAATGCACGATCGTAAGGCATTCCCATTTCTGTGGAGCATTACACTCAAAACTAGTCTAGGTAAAAGCAAACGAATGTAAACAATCTTATTGCTTGGATATCAGGAGAATGCTCTCGCAAATCAACTAAATTATACAACTGTACTTGCCACATGCAACATTTTCACTTCAAATGATGATTATTTTCCGATTGCATATGACTTATTGTTTAATTTTTGTTACATGATTTCATGGTTTTATCACGGGAGGAAGGGAAGCATCTATAACGTTGCTTGTTTGCGGTCTTTGTGAATGAAGTGTCGAAAAGAAAAAGTTATAAAGTTATCTGCAGAATAGAGACATAGTCCGAACACTTTTGCAAATAAGTGTGCAACCCCGATAACGGTAGTAAATAAGACGAGGAATTTATAACAGAACGGGCATAACCTGGAGGTGATGGAAAATCGGGTGAGTGGATGCCACATCCTTCTTTTTAATAAATTAAAATCCAATACACAAATAAACAAAAAAATCTGTCTGAAGCTCATGCACTTATATTTTTATGATAAATGTGTGAAGAAACTCATGCAAGAAATGAGATCTGCAACAAATGCAGATCTCATGAATATGTGCGCAAAAATTAAAATCGCATGCATGCGTGTGCATGTTTTGAGAAATGCATGGAAATATAAATACAAAAACGTAGAAACACATATGCATAGAACTGAACCTGACACGGAGGATGCATGTGTCACCAAATACTATTTACTTAAAAAAATTACATTCCATAGCAGGTATTTCATTTCATCAGGACTCAGACCGCACGATGCACGTAGAAATAAATATTTGTAAAATCAACAGCTGGTTTATTTTACTACTGCCACTTCTGCTGCTAATAGCATCACCACTGAATGTACCGCTGCTCTGGCTGCTACTGCGGAAGCTGTTGCTTCCAAGCTGCAGCTAGGAATCACAGTCAGTCTTCAATTCGTTACTGCTAGCGAAAGCATCTCTACAATCAAGAAAGAGAGCAAAGTTTTCATTCAATATTTTATCTACCACGGACTTGTTTTCACTGTTGTACCACGTGTGCAGAGTTCAGCTTCATGTTGCGCAGCATGTAAGTTTTCAAACTCTGTTTTCAAATTATTTATCCA